>NW_006791665.1:960495-1109733 GCF_000442215.2 Lipotes vexillifer
ATTCCCAACGGCATCTTTTGATCAGACTAATTTTAATTAGCCATCAATTAACAGACAGTTTCATGGATACGTACTATTACATAAGCTGACCAGAAAGACAGAAAATAAAATCATTTATCATTTTAAGGAATCACTCAACTTTCTGTATAAAGCACTATCCTCATTCTATATTTCCTAATTATCTCAAAATTTTACCAGTGATTCTCCCTCTTTAAAAGATCATTTTAGTATTTTTTTTAGTGACTATAAGTTATTTGGACTGATATAGCCACATGAAAACTTGAGGAAGCACATACAACCTTCTAAACTCTTTTGGGACAGGAAATCAGACAGTCATATAATGTGTTCAATAAGATAAAAACCTGCCCAAGGGTTTACAGAAAATATTTAGAATCAAAATTGAGACCCTTATTTCTGAAAAAAATAAACAATGGTTAGACCTCAAACTTTCATGTAAAATATTTATAAATTGCTTTATTGATATTTGAATTCAAGTGTCTATCCACAATTTTGTGTAGAGATAGGTAAATACATAAGTACTGAAGAAATAAATCACTAATTTCTTAATTCATTTACATTTATTAATTTATTCAAGAAATTAATTTTTAAAATACTTAGTAATAGGGTAACTAGTAATAATATTAGTATTTAATGTTACAGTCAAGATAGGAATCCAAACTTAACGTTTGTAGAAGACATTCATCTAGGTTACATTGGATAATATCTGAAACACTTTATGTTCCAAAAATGTCACACTTTATTACTCAATCAAGGACTATCTTTAACAATACCAATGACATGCATACTGAAAAACAGAAAAAAAAAAAACTGTACTTAAAACATCTTACACATGTTAGCGTTTGACAATTAAAAAACATTTCACCATATCTCTGTGAGATAAACATGACAGATATTATTGTCCTCTTTTTATAAACTAAGAAATTGTAGGTCAAAGAGATTTTCCAAGGTCATGTGGGTAATATTTCACAAAACCAAAATAAGTAATTATTTACTTGATTTCTACACAGTGACCCATTACTTATGCTAAGATAAAATTCATTTGTCTAAAATCACACAGCAGTAGAGCAAGAGGGAGCTTAAATTCACATGAAATTTGAAAGTTAAGGGAAACTATCACTGTGAAAAGAATACTGCATCCCAGGTATCCATTTTTGTGTATATCCTAAATGATTTCTACTGCTGTATAATCATGTCTTTTAAAGGAAATATGCTGCAGACAAGCATTAAGACCCAAAAACCAAACAGTGAGAATCACTGAGTCTGTGGTTAACATAAAATAGCTCATGTAAAGTATGAATTTTGAGGAACCCAGAGGCAAGGTCAAATCTACTATAGTACATTTAACTGAAGAAAGTCGCAGTTTGCAGCTTGTATGCAGGCATTGACTGCTTCTCTGTCAGATTTTCATTGGACCCCAACGATCCTGCTGATAGACTTGTCTGGAAGATGACCTCTGATTATTATGGTATGTAGTTTTCAGAGCAGATAACACTGTGCGTTCATTTTAGGTTTTCTTCTATAGGGATGCATTAGATAAAAGCGGCCATATACTGGCTCCTAATTAAAGCTCACAAACATTCTCATGAGGCCTGCTGTTTGGTACAATGTACAGATTTTAGAATACCTAAGGACAGTTCAGTATAGAACTCTGGCAACATGAAAGGACACTCTGAATCAACTTTTTCCCATCTTCTTATTATATGATATTTTTAACATCTTTAGGAAAATACACGGTATTCACATTATCATGTAAATAACTCATTGGACATTTTCCTTTTTGATAGGTACAAACTTATTAGTAAATATTGTGTATTTATGTTGAATAGAACTAGTGCCTCTATTTTCTCTAGTTCTGTTAACTTTTATCAATGATTGGTACAAAAGAAAAAATGAAAATAACAAAGTTTAAATGTAAGAAATCTTTAATTAAAATAATTTTAACTCCTCTTAACAATTTAGCTGTGCATAAATATTTTTGTGATATAATACTATACAAATCAATTCACAACTTACAGAATGAATGGTCTCCTTCATACATAGCAATGAAACAAACTGAATACATTTCTACTGCATGTTTTCACACCACACAGATGGATTTATCAGTTATATGGGTTAAAAATTCATTGTTTGCCTTATGCCTAATCAAATGAGTTCAAAATCAAAATGTGTTCAGAATTATCTCTTGTTTCAACAGCTCTACTCTGATCTTTTACAAAATTAAGTTAGATCAAGGCACCCTTCCGCTCAACCCCTTCAGTGTCACTCAGAGTAAATGACAAGGACTTACAATGTCCTAGGGGTCTTCATGTGATCTGATTTCTACTACTCACCTCTTTACTCCTTTTTGAGTATAGCAGACAAACCACAGTCTTACAGTTTAGCGCTTCCTGCTTCCATTGTGTAGAACATTCTTTTCTTTGGCTTGCTCCATCAGCTTCTTCAGGTCTCTGCTCAAATGACATTTTCTCTTTGGATTTTGTAGTCATTCTACATAAAAGTCGAAACCATACTCCATCCACAAGCATATAAACAGCTGGGATATCCTAGGCCCTTCACTTAATTTTCTCTAAAGCACTCACCATCATTTGAAAGTATATGTTTTGCTTATTGTCTGCCTTCTCCTACTAGATACAAACTCTAAACTAGCAAAGATTTTCATCATTTTTTCATTCCTAGAACCAAACTTTTAAAATATTATCTGACACATAGTAGGTGTTTAACAATTATTTCTTGGTTGATTGGTTATGCTAATGGCAATGTAGTACACTGGTCAACTAAACAAAATGTGAATTTGAAGTCAAACAATAAATAAGGGTTTTTTGTATTAATTTTCCAAGCATTATCTATTTACTCAGTTGCTCTATGTTCTAGCTAGTTTGCTTTGGGCAAGTTTTCATTGCTAAGAAAACAATAAAAAGTAACATTTGTATCTTGGCTTTATGAGTAGTTTTCTCACAATATTTTATGAACTTACAAAACTACACTTATACAGTGTACAGTTAGCCTTAAGAGACTAATAAGTTCAATGATGGTAGAAGTATACTATTTAAAAATTAATTTGAAAAAAAATCATAAGAATTAAAAAATAATGAGATGCCACATTATTAAAATTATATCTATTAATTCTAACAATTTAATAGCATAAAGTCTAGTGACATTAAATGCTAAAATTTCTAGATGATCTGTCAAACTTTTACTTTTAATTTTATCCAATAATTTATTTTTACCGTAGAATTTAGTTAAATATTATGTGTATTTCTTTTGGAAATGTGTATATGAGTATATATTTTAAATGAAAATACATAGTTATATACATATTAATGTGGATATTTTTTCATTAAATATCTAATTTTAACAAACTATGGTACAATAAACTATGAGATTCTATTTAATCCAGGTCAAGGGGAATATTTTTCCACTGAGTATTAAATGTGGATTAATTTACTGACATTTGTCCATCTATATTTTAAGAAATTTATACATAAACTCTCATACACATAAACAGAGAGAGAAATTATGTGTATAAACAGAGAGGGAAATTATCTTATGTCCATCCGAGACTCTTAGTCTTACTGAACTTTAATAAGTGTGTTTTGTGCAAAGTTATATTCCCTACCTTGCACACTGAAAGGTTTAAAAATTATATATAGGGTCTCAAAAATACTATAGAGAACCACTACAGAGACCACTTCTGCCTGACTGCATGATGGTACTTGGATGACTAATTAGCCATAACTCAGCTTAGGGCTTCACATCTTCTAGAGCTGGAGATTTTCTGTGTAGAATTTTCCATGTAAATTATGGATATGTGGGTTCTGAATTCTTTGTCACATAATTCTTCAGCATGCATCATTTCAATACTTTTGACAAACTCATTTTCTGCCCCAAGTTTTAATAGCTTCAAGAAATTTTTATTATATCTATGTTATAACTGAAAAATACTATAACCAATGTATAATCATAAAATAATAAATTTAAGTCAAATTGAAGATACTGAAATATACTATATTAAATTTACTATTTAATATACTATATTAAATTTATACATTTTATGATTTTATTCAATCTGTAATATAAATGTTCAATATAAATCATTTTCAAACATATCAATAAATGATATCAAATATGGGACATTTTTCAATGTAATTCAATTTGGAAGATGGGAGTTAGATTTATTAGCCTATTGAAAAACAATTACACAAGGTCAGTTTACCAATATTCATGAAGATTCTTACACTGGGTATGAGACTGAATTAAGACATAGCCCTTCTCATTTTTTCTACTTCTAAGATTTCTTTAAAAAAGGCAGCATTATTGTGTATTAATATTTAATTTTATTTAATATTAAAAATATGCACATCACTGTTCTGAGTTTTAATTATTTCAGGATTAACCTATTGTAAACACCTATGGAAAAATTTTAAGTTGTATTATCAAATATTGGAAAAAAAATATTTTTTTGCAAGGCAGCCAATATCTTCTGTTTTTGTCTTTCCAAACTATGGAAACTTTCACTTTTCTTTTACAACAGGTTTCCATGGAAAAAACTGAACGAATACGTGGGAAATGGACTTTGGGGCTAGAATATGTTTACAAAGTGTCTATAATCAATGAACTGTTAGAGGAAGTCATGCGATATGGTGGACTTAAATTCATGGAAACTGGGTTCACTTCCTTGCTTCATAAATTTGAGCAAGAAATCCCCAATCTATCAGTTTCACCCTTCTGTTCTATAGAATCTGATATTAATGCCTGTCTTGCCTTCCTCTCACAGTGCTTGTATAGATACAAATAAAAATTAAATGATGTGTATTAAGATATTTTATAAACTGTAAATTGCTATGCAAATAAATACAAGAGAATTAAAATTCCAAAACCATAGTTCACATAATAGTATTTCTAAAACAACTTCAAATAAAAAAGGAGATTAGATTTCCTAATGTGTTAACCTCAAAGGACTATTGATTCCTTTGAGGTTACCGCATTAATAACATAACAAGGTGAGTTTAAGATTTGCCTGAAGGAATTGTTTTTCTGCTTCACTCATTTGTCCTTCATTTCTTCTTGTTTTTACCTGAAATTGAAAATGTAAACAACCTCAAAAATTGACTCTGTTTTCTCATTATACAGAAAACCAAAATATAAGAGACAAAAGAGTAGTACTTAATGAGAAAGATAACTATTAAATAAGAGCTATTAATGTAACTTTCTCCTTCAAATATTTGTCTGTCATTCTGTCTTTGTCAATTCAAAAATCTTAAACTTTCTCACAATTTTTATGTCACTGTTTTACATGCAGATTATAGCTTATAGTGTTACTACATATGCAGTCCTGATTTTTGTGTTCAGTTTATATTTTAAAATCATTGAATGGCTTATCATCTCAGGCTCATCTGTACAGAAACAGAATTATTTTTAGTCATGTCCAAGGGTATCCCTAATGTTTTTTTTTATTTTTTATCATATTTTGATTACAGAGACACCTTTTGGAACATAGTATGTGTCTAGTAATATCTTTAGTAACTTATAAGTAATTATCTTGCTTGGACTCTTTAACATAATATGAATACCTAAATATTTTTTCCCACAGTTCTTTGCTAAATTACTTTGTTTTTTAAGTCCATATATTTGTTCATGGATAAGTCTGTGAAGGGAATTTAGGAAGATGAATTAGGAAAAGAAAGTGAGAAAAAAAGTAGCCCTATTCCAATGACATTAAAGATAAGAAGAGAATACATTTTCTGAATTTGATTTAAAAGTGCAAAAACCTAAATTTGAGTAATTGCTGAACTTATTTGATTAGACTCACATCTTCCTTTGAGGTTTTAAGGTGTTGACCATTTATAATATCTTCAATTAAAATCCTCCAAAATATCTCTGAGCAGGTCCTAAAAGTGGTCATAAATGAATACCTGAATTGTAGGTTTCTAACTCCTGAGAGTCTTCCCTAATTAGAGTAATGCTAGTTGGCAGAAAAAGAAAATGTAATACGTGTTAACTTAATTCAGATTCTGGGGGGAAATACAAATATCCAAAAGTTCCTTTCTATCTCAACATTTATTTTCTTCAATTCACCAGCCATCCTGATATTTATTTAAACTCATATTCATTTAACCCCATAGAAACATCATGTATAAGAAATGGAGATAATTAATAACAATTAAGTTAAAATACCCATTTTACAAATAAGAAACTCAAAGACCAAAATCACAGAGGGAATGTGAGTAGAGTTAGTATATGGTGCACTATTATGGTTTATAAAATTAGAATACTAATTGATGAAATAAAGTACAGGGTTGAGGCATCATTGGGTACTTTGTAGAAAAAAAAGTTAAACTGCCTTCAACATCAATGTCATTTCCCCTCTATAATCAAGAGGTTAGTCCAGAAGCCCTTCTAAAACATTAGTGCAAATATTTTTTTAATTCCCAAAATAATTTGTGAAGGAAATACTTTCCCATAGGAGCTTCCAATCTTAAAGATAATACAAACAATTATTTTGCTATTCAGTGTTTGTTGGCAATTGAAGAGGAGAAAAGTGCCTTTTTAAGCCAGTAAAACATTAATCTATCAGACACTTCTCCCTATGAAACCAAATAAAGTCTTAGATCAAAATATGTGTTGGCTTCAAGTCCTTGGGAATTTTACCTGATTTTAATTCCTTCAAATGCTAGAAATTTAAGGCATCATCCTCAGGTCCAGAGATATTTTGTAGATACATAGAATCTTGTTTGACATTTTAGGAATTAGAAGAGAAAAGGGAAGTGAAAAGACAGTTGTAGAATACAATGATAAAAGAATAGAATAAACGTCATTTAATGTTTTAAGAAATCAAATATGGTTGTTTTATGATACACAAAGTATCTTTTATTCAAATTCTCACTAGTGTATACAGGACATTTTAGCTATGATTAGTTTGGCAAAAGGAACGTTGTAGGTTGTTAATTTTAGAAAAATTGAACTTTTTTTGGTGCTTTCCACAAGTATTAAATATCACATTTGGAAGTAAAAAACTACTTTAAAACAAGATATATTTTTATACTTTTATGTATGTTTCATGGAAATTCTTTGCTGTTGTTTCAGACTTATTATAGAGATTAATAAAGTAAAATCTAAAATACTCAGAACTTTTTCACCTTACAAATTGCCAATACATTAAAATACTTCTCTTTATTGGCTATGTTTTATCTTTCTCTCAACTCTCAGCTTCATGTATTTGTAATTGAAAATACTGCATGTTAATGGCTTGAAGAAACACTATTTAGAAGTTTTAAGTTACTTAGTACAGGAAAATTTGATAATATGTTGATATAATGAAGGATATCAAATGTTAAACCATTTTCTATGATGTAAATAAAGAGCAATGCTAATTGGCAATATGAGAAAGCAATATTTTGATACATTTGTATTATTTACATGAGGAGCTTATCTCTGGAAAGACATTGGTAGAGACTGAAAATTTGTCTCTCTCCAAAATTTGTATGTTGAAACCTAAGCCCCAGTGTGATGGTATTTGGAGGTAGGGCCATTGAGGGTGATTAGGTCATGAGGGTGGAGCCCTCATGAATGGAACCTGTGCCGTTATAAAAGAGACCTCAGAAGGCTTTCTTGTCCCTCTTGCCATGTGAGGACAGGGTGACAAGTGGTCAGTCTGCAGTCCAGGAAACGGTTCCCAACAGAACCTCACCACACTGGCACCTGATCTTGAACTTCTAGCATCCATAAGTATGAGAAATAAATTTCTGCTATTTATAAGACCCTCAGTCTATGGTATTTGTTATAGCAGCCTGAACAGACTAAAACAGACATGTAATAGAATTTTCATAAAATATTCTGCAAAGTTCTCAATAATGTGGAAGGATTAATCAATCTGGTTAATTTCCTAGTTAGTACAATTTCCCCCACTCCTCAAGCTAATACGAAACTCTACCACTTTTCCTTCTGAGTTCCTTTCATCTTTCAAAAATCAGTTCTTTACTGAAAGCCTCTAACATTCATTACTTAGGTTTTTCTGAACATAGTGAGAGAAAATGCAAGTAATGAGTAAAAAGAAGAGTGCTTCCTAATGTAATACAAAGGACTCTATTCCATTTCATCTATCAGTATGACTTACTTACACCTTTTTGCTTTAGCTCATTGAGCTAAATTTACTCATAACACATTTTGATAGATGCCAGCAAATAGTCCCTTGGTTTCCAGAAATAAGAAACACTTCTTTTAGTCCACCAAAAGGGAAAATAATTCTTGAATGTGTCATGAAATTACAGATTCACCTATCTTTCAGGACAATGGGCACCTCATTATAGCCCTCTCTTAATTTTGTTTTTTATATTTTATTTTTTTAACATCTTTATTGGAGTATAACTGCTTCACAATGTTGTGTTAGTTTCTGCTGTATAACAAAGTGAATCAGCTTTACATATACATATATCCCCATATCCCCTCCCTCTTGTGTCTACCTCCAAACCTCCCTATCCCACCTCTCTAGGTGGTCACAAAGCATGGAGCTGATCTCCCTGTGCTATGCAGCTGCTTCCTACTAATCTATTTTACATTTTGTAGTGTATATATGTCAATGCCAGTCTCTCAGTTGATCCCAGCTTACCCTTCCCCCTTCCCATGTCTTCAAGTCCATTCTCTACGTCTGTGCCTTTATTCCTGTCCTATCTCTAGGTTCTTCAGAACCTTTTTCTTTTTTTAATTTCCATATACATGTGTTAGCATACAGTATTTGTTTTTCTATTTCTGACTTACTTCAATCTCTATGACACACTCTAGGTCCGCCCCCCTCACTAAAAATAACTCAATTTAGGTTCCATGTCATGACTATTGTAAATAGTGCTACAATGAACATTGGGTTACATAACTCTTTTTGAATTATGGTTTTCTCAGGGTATATGGCCAGTAGTGGGGTTGCTTGGTCATATGGTAGTTTTCTTTTTAGTTTTTTAAGTAAACTCCATAATGTTCTCCATAGTGGCTGTATCAATTTACATTCCCACCAACAGTGCAAAGGGCTCCCTTTTTCCACACCCTCTTCAGCATTTATTCTTTGTAGATTTTTTGATGGTGGCCATTCTGATTGGGGTGAGGTGATACCTCATTGTAGTTTTGATTTGCATTTCTCTAGTGATTAGTGAAGTTGAGCATCCTTTCATGGGTTTGCTGCCAATCCGTATATCTTCTTTGGAGAAATGTCTATTTAGGTCTTCTGCCCGTTTTTGGATTAGTTTTTTTTTTTTTTTTAAATCAAGCTGCATGAGTGTCTTGTATATTTTGGAGATTAATCCTTTGTCAGTTGTTTCATTTGCAAATATTTTCTCCCATTCTGAGGGTTATCTTTCGTCTTTATGATTTCCTTTTCTGTGCAAGAGCTTTTAATTTTCATTAGGTCTCATTTGTTTATTTTTGGTTTTATTTCTATTCCTCTAGGAGGTGGGTCAGAAAGGTTGTTGCTGTGATTTATGTCATAGATTGTTCTGCCTATGTTTGCCTCTAAGCGATTTATAGTGTCTGGTCTTACATTCAGGTCTTTGATCCATTTTGAGTTTGTTTTTGCATATGATATTAATAAGTGTTCTAATTTCATTCTTTTACATGTAGCTGTCCAGTTTTCCCAGCACCACTTATTGAAGAGGCTGTCTTTTCTCCATTGTATATCCTTGCCTCCTTTTTCAAAGATAAGGTGACCACTGTGCGTGGTTTTTTCTCTGGGCTTTCTATACTGCTCCATTGATGTATATCTCCGTTTTTTTGCCCATACCATACTGTCTTGATTACTGTACCTTTGTAGTATAGTCTGAAGTCCAGGAGCCTGAATCCTCCAGCTCCATTTTTTTCTCTCAAGATTGCCTTGGTTATTCGGGGTCTTTTGTGTTTCCATACAAATTGTGAAAATTTTTGTTGTAGTTCTGTGAAAAACTACTATTGGTAGTTTGATAGGGATTATATTGAATCTGGAGATTGCTTTGGGTAGTATAGTCATTTTCACAATGTTGATTCTTCCAATCCAAGAACATGGCATATTTCTCCATCTGTTCATATTATGTTTAATTTCTTTCATCAGTGTCTTTTAGTTTTCTGTATACAGGTCTTTTGTCTCCTTAGGTAGGTTTATTATTAGGTATTTTATTTATTTTGTTCCAGTGGTACATGAGAGTGTTTCCTTAATTTCTCTCTCTGATTTTTCAGCATTAGTGTATAGGAATGAAAGAGATTTCTGTGCATTAATTTTGTATCCTGATACTTTACCAAATTCATTGACTAGCTTTAGTAGCTTTCTGGTAGGGTCTTTAGGATTTTCTGTGTATAGTTTAATGTCATCTGCATACACTGAGTTTTACTTCTTTTCCAATTTGGATTCGTTTGATTTTTTCTTCTTCTCTCATTTCTGTGGCTAAAACTTCCAAAATTATATTGAATAGCAGTATTGAGAGTGGGCAACCTTGTCTTTTTTTTTTTTTTTTTTTTTTATTTTTTTAACTTCTTTTTTGGGGGAATGGTGTGTTAGTTTCTGCTTTATAACAGAGTGAATCAGTTATACATATACATATGTTCCCATATCTCTTCCCTCTTTGGTCTTATTTGTGATCTTAGTGGAAATGGT
The DNA here is from genome assembly GCF_000442215.2 of Lipotes vexillifer. Lineage (NCBI taxonomy): Eukaryota > Metazoa > Chordata > Mammalia > Artiodactyla > Lipotidae > Lipotes > Lipotes vexillifer. Next base: position 971,123 of record NW_006791665.1, read on the forward strand.
TTCAGTTTTTCACCATTGAGAATGATGTTGGCTGTGGGTTTGTCATATATGACCTTTATTAGGTTGAGGTAAGTTCCCTCTATGCCTACTTTCTGGATGGTTTTCATCATAACTGGGTGTTGAATTTTGTCAAAAGCTTTCTCTGCATCTTTTGAAATGATCATATGGGTTTTAATCATTTAATTGGTTAATATGGTGTATCACATTGATTGATTTGCATATATTGAAAAGTCCTTACATTCCTGGGATAAATCCCACTTGAACATGGTGTATGATCCTTTTAATGTGCTGTTGTATTCTGTTTGCTAGTATTTTGTTGAGGATTTTTGCATCTATGTTCATCAGTGATATTGGCCTGGAGTTTTCTTTTATTTTTGACATCTTTGTCTGGTTTTGGTATCGGGGTGATGGTGGCCTCGTAGAATGAATTTGAGTGTTCCTCCCTCTGCTCTATTTTAGAAGATATTGAGAAGGATAGGTGTTAGCTTTTCTCTAAATGTTTGAAATGATTTGCCTGTGAAACCTTCTGGTCCTGGGCCTTTGTTTGTTGGAAGCTTTTTAACCACAGTTTCAATTTCTGTGCTTGGGATTGGCCTGTTGATATTTTCTATTTCTTCCTGGTTCAGTCTCAGAAGGTTGTGTTTTTCTAAGAATTTGGCCATTTCTTCCAGGTTGTCCATTTTATTGGCATAGAGTTGCTTTTAGTAATCTCTCATGATCCTTGTATTTCTGCAGTGTCAGTGGTTACTTCTCCTTTTGCATTTCTAATTCTGTTGATTTGAGTCATTTCCCTTTTTTTCTTGATGACTCTGTTTTATCAATTTTGTTTAACTTGTCAAAGAACCAGCTTTTAGTTTTATTCACCTTTGCTATCATTTCCTTCATTTCTTTTTCATTTATTTCTGACCTGATTTTTATGGTTTCCTTCCTTCTGCTAATTTTGAGGGTTTTTTGTTCTTCTCTTTCTAATGGCTTTAGGTGTAAGATTAGGTTGTTTTTTGGAGATTTTTCTTGTTTCCTAAGGTAGGATTGTTTTAAACTTTCGTCTTAGAACTGCTTTTGCTGCATCCCATAGGTTTTCGTTCATCATGTTTTCATTACCATTTGTTTCTAGGTATTTTTTGATTTCCTCTTTGATTTATTCAGTGATCTCTTGATTATTTAGTAGTGTATTGTTTAGCCTCCCTGTGTTTTTATTTTATTTTTTTTTACAGTTGTTTTCCTCTAATTGATATCTAATCTCATAGAATTTTTGCTGGAGAAGATATTTGATATGATTTCAATTTTCTTAAATTACTGAGGCTTGATGTTTGACACAAGATATGATCTATCCTGGAGAATGTTCTATGAGCACTTGAGAAGAAAGTGTATTATGTTGTTTTTGGATGGAATGTCCTATAGATATCAAGTCCATCTTGTTTAATGTGTCATTTAAAGCTTGTGTTTCCTTATTTATTTTCATTTTGGATGATCTGTCCATTGGGAAAAGTGGGGTGTTAAAGTTCCCTACTATGATTGTGTTACTGTTGATTTCCCCTTTTGTGGTTGTGAGCATTTGCCTTATGTATTGAAGTGCTCCTGTGTTGGGTGCATAAATATTTACACTTGTTATATCTTCTTCTTGGATTGTTCCCTTGATAATTATATAGTGTCCTTCTTTGTCTCTGGTAATAGTCTTTATTTTAAAGTTTGTTTTGTGTGATATGAGTATTACTATTCCAGCTCTCTTTTGATTTCCATTTGCAGGGAATATCTTTTTCCATGCCTTCACTTTCAGTCTGTAAGTGACCCTAGGTCTGAAGTGGGTCTCTCGTAGACAGCATATATCCATGTCTTGTTATTTTATCCATTCAGTGAGTCTATGTGTTTTGGGCAGAGCATTTAATACATTTATATTTAAGGAAATTATCAATATGTATGTTCCTATTACCATTTTCTTAAATGTTTTGGGTTTGTTATTGTAGGTCTTTTCCTTCTCTTGTGTTTCCTGCCTAGAGACTTTCCTTTAGGATTTATTGTAAAGCTGGTTTGGTGGTGCTGAATTCTCTTAGCTTTTGCTTGTCTGTAAATATTTTAATTTCTCCATCAATTCTGAATGAGAATCTTCCTGGGTAGAGTCATCTTGGTTGTAGTTTTTTCCCTTTCATCGCTGTAAATTTATACTGCCACTCGCTTCTGACTTGCAGAGTTTCTCCTGAAAGATCAGCTGTTGACCTTATGGGGATTCACATGTATGTTATTTGTTGATTTTCCCTTGCTGCTTTTTTTTTATAATAAATATATGTTATATTTGTTATATTTCATTAATTACCATTGGCATACATGATAAAGAAGATTTTTTTTTTAATTTTTGAATTTTATTTTATTTTTTATATGGCATGTTCTTATCAGTCATCAATTTTATAAGCTCAGTGTATACATGTCAATCCCAATTGCCCAATTCATCACACAACCACCCTAATCCCCTGCCGCTTTCCCCCCTTGTTGTCCATATGTTTGTTCTTTATATCTCTGTCTCAATTTCTGCCCTGCAAACTGGTTTGTCTGTACCACTTTTCAAGATACTTGCTTTTCTCTTTCTGACTTACTTCACAATATATGACAGTCTCTAGATCCATCCATGTCTCAACAAATGACCCAAACTCGGTCTTTTTTATGGCCAAGTAATATTCCATTGTATATATGTACCACATCTTCTTTATCCATTCATCTGTAAATCGGCATTTAGGCTGCTTCCCTGACTTGGCTATTGTAAACGGGGCTGCAATGAACATTGGGTTGCATGTATCTTTTTGAATTATGGTTTTCTCTGGGTATATACCCAGTAGTGGGATTGCTGGATCATATGGTAATTCCATTTTTAGTTTTTAAACGAACCTCCATACTGTTCTCCATAGTGGCTGTATCAATTTACATCCCCACCAACAGTGCAAGAGGGTTCTTTTCTCTCCATAGTCCCTTCAGTATTTGTTGTTTTTAGATTGTCTGATGATGCCTATTCTAACTGATGTGAGGTGGTACCTCATTGTAGTTTTAATTTGAATTTCTCTAATAATTAGTGATGTTGAGCAGCTTTTCATGTGCTTCTTGGCCATCTGTATGTCTTCTTTAGAGAAATCTCTGTTTAGGTCTTCTGCCCATTTTTGGATTGGGTTGTTTGCTTTTTGCATATTGAGCTGCATGAGCTATTTATATATTTTGGAGATTAATCCTTTGTCTGTTGATTTATTTGCAAATATTTTCTCCCATTCTGAGAGTTGTCTTTCTGTCTTGTTTATGGTCCTTTGTTGTGCAAAAGCTTTGAAGTTTCATTAGGTCTTATTTGTTTATTTTATTTATTTATTTATTTTTTTGTGGTACATGGGCCTCTCACTGTTGTGGCCTCTCCCGTTGCAGAGCACACGCTCTGGACACGCAGGCTCAGTGGCCATGGCTCACAGGCCCAGCCGCTCCGCGGCATGTGGGATCTTCCCAGACCGGGGCACGAACCCGTGTCCCCTGCATCGGCAGGCGGACTCTCAACCACTGTCCACCAGGGAAGCCCCTTATTTGTTTATTTTTGTTTTTATTTCCATTACTCTAGGAGGTGGATCAAAAAATATATTGCTGTGATTTATGTCAAACAGTGTTCTTCCTATGTTTTCCTCTAAGAGTTTTATAGTGTCCAGTCTTACATTTAGGTCTCTAATCCATTTTGAATACGTTTTTGTGTATGGTGTTAGAGAGTGTTCTAATTTCATTCTTTTACATGTACCTGTCCAGTTTTCCCAGCACCACTTATTGAAGAGACTGTCTTTTCTCCATTGTATATCCTTGCCTCCTTTGTCATAGATTGGCTGACCATAGGTGCATGGATTTATCTCTGGGCTTTCTATCTTGTTCCATTGATCTATATTTCTGTTTTTGTGCCAGTACCATATTGTCTTGATTGCTGTAGCTTTGTAGTACAGAGTGAAGTCAGGGAGTCTGATTCCTCCAGCTCCACTTTTTTCCCTTAAGACTGCTTTGGCTATTCGGTGTCTTTTGTGTCTCCATGCAAATTTTAAGAGTTTTTGTTCTAGTTCTGTAAAAAATGCTATTGGTAATTTGATGGGGATTGCATTGAATCTGTAGATTGCTTTGGGTAATATAGTCATTTGTACAATGTTGATTCTTCCAATCCAAAAATATGGTATATCTCTCTTTCTGATGGTATCATCTTTAATTTCTTTCTTCTGTGTCTTATAGTTTTCTACATACAGTTCTTTGCTCTCCCTAGGTAGGTTTATTCCTAGGTATTTTATTCTTTTGTTGCAATGGTAGATGAGAGTGTTTCCTTTATTTCCCTTTCAGATATTTCATCATTAGTATATAGGAATGCAAGAGATTTCAGTGCATTAATTTTGTATGCTGCAACTTTACCATATTCATTAATTAGCTCTAGTAGTTTTCTGGTGGTCTCTTAAGGATTCTCCATGTATAGTATCATGTCATCTGCAAACAGTGACAGTTTTATTTCTTCTTTTCCAATTTGTATTCCTTTTATTTCTTTTTCTTCTCTGATTGCCATTGCTAGGACTTCCAAAACTATGTTGAATAATAGTGGTGTGAGTAGACATCCTTGTATTGTTCCTTATCTTAGAGGAAATACTTTAAGTTTTTCACCATTGAGAATGATGTTTGCTGTGAGTTTGTTGTATATGGGCTTTATTATGTTGAGGTAGGTTCCCTCTATGTCCACTTTCTAGAGAGTTTTGATCACAAATGGGTGTTGAATTTTGTCAAAAGCTTTTGCTGCATCTATCGAGATGATTGTATGGTTTTTCTTCTTCAGTTTGTTAATATGGTGTATCACATTAATTGATTTGCATATATTGAAGAATCCTTGCATCCTTGGGCTAAATCCCACTTTATCATGGTGTATCAACTTTTAATGTGTTGTTGGATTATGTTTGCTAGTATTTTCTTGAGAATTTTTTTATCTATATTCATCAGTGTTATTGGTCTGTAATATTTTTGTTTGTTTGTTCTATCTTTGTCTAGTTTTGGTATCAGGGTGATGGTGGTATCAGGGTGATGGTGGTTTCATAGAATGAGTTTATGTGTGATCCTTCCTCCACAAGTTTTTGGAAGAGTTTGAGTAGGATGGGTGTTAGCTTTTCTCTAAATGTTTGATATAATTCACCTGTGAAGCCAGCTGGTCCTGGACTTTTGTTTGTTGGAAGATCTTTAATCACAGTTTCAATTTCATTACTTGTGATTGGTCTGTTCATATTTTCTGTTTCTTCCTGGTTCAGTCTTGGAAGGTTATACCTTTCTAAGAATTTGTTCATTTCTTTCAGGTTGTCCATTTTATTGGCCTAGAGTTGCTTGTAGTAATCTGTGAGGATGCTTTGTATTTCTCTGGTTTCTATTGTAAGTTTTCCTTTTACATTTTTAATTTTATTGATTTGAGTCCACTCTCTCTTTTTCTTGATGAGTCTGATTAATGGTTTATCAATTTGTTTATCTTCTTAAATAATGAATTTTTATTTTTTATTGATATTTGCTATTGTTTTGTTTGTTTCTATTTCATTTCTTTCTGCTCTGATCTTTATGATTTATTTCCTTCTGCTAACTTTGGGTTTTGTTTGTTCTTCTTTCTCTAGTTGCTTTTGGTGTAAGGTTAGATTGTTTACTTGAGATTTTTCTTGTTTCTTGATGTAGGATAATATAGCTATAAACTTCCTTCTTAGAATTGTTTCTGCTGCATCCCATAAGTCATAATAATAGATCATCATAATTTCATTGTCATTTGTCTCTAGGTATTTTTATTTTTTATTTTCTCTTTGATTTCTTCAGTGATCTCTTGGTGATTGGGTAACATATTTTTTAGGTTCCATGTGTTTGTGTTTTTTACGTTTTCTTCCCCTGTAATTCGTTTCTAATCTCATAGTGTTGTGGACAGAAAAGAGACTTTTTATGATTTCAATTTTCTTAAATTTACTGAGGCTTGATTTCTTACCCAAGATGTGATCTATCCTGGAGAATGTTCCATGCACACTTGAGAAGAAAGTGTAATCTGCTGCTTTTGGATGGAATGTCCTATAAATATCATTTAAATCTATCTGTTCTATTGTGTTACTTAAAGCTTCTGTTTCCTTATTTATCTTCATTTTGAAGGATCTGTCCATTGGTGAAAGTGGGGTGTTAAAGTCCCCCACTATTATTGTCAATTTCCTCTTTTATAGATGTTAACACTTGTCTTATATATTGAGGTGCTCCTATTTTGGGTGCATATATATTTATAATTGTTATATCTTCTTCTTGGATTGATCCCTTGATTATTATGTAGTGTCCTTCCTTGTCTTTTGTAACATTCTTTATTTTAAAGTCTATTTATCTGATATTAGTATTGCTAATCCAGCTTTCTTTTGATTTCCATTTGCATGGAATATCTTTTTCCATTCCCTCACTTTCAGCCTGTATGTGTCCCTAGATCTGAAGTGGGTGTCTTGTAGACAGCATATATGTGGGTCTTGTTTTTGTATCCATTCAGCAAACCTGTGTCTTTTGGTTAGAGAATTTAATCCAATCACATTTAGGTAATTATCTATATGTATGTTCCTATGACCATTTTCTTAATTGTTTTGGATTTGTTTTTGTAGGTTCTTTTCTTCTCTTGTGTTTTCTACTTAGAGAAGTTCCTTTAGCATTTGTTGTAGAGCTGGTTTGGTGGTGCTGAATTCTCTTAACTTCTGCTAGTCTGTAAAGCTTTTGATTTCTCCATTGGATCTGAATGAGATCCTTGCCAGGTAGAGTAATCTTGGTTGTAGGTTCTTCCCTTTCCTCACTCTAAGTATATCATGCCACTCCCTTCTGCCTTGTAGAGTTTCTGTTGAGAAATCAGCTGTTAACCTTATGGGAGTTCCCTTGTATGATATTTGTCATTTTTCCCTTGCTCTTTTCAATAATTTTTCTTTGTCTTTAATATTTGCTAATTTGATTATTATGTGTCTTGGTGTATTTCTTCTTGGATTTATCCTGTATTGGACTCTCTGAACTCCCTGGACTTGGGTGGCTATTTCCTTTCCCATGTTAGGGAAGTTTTTGACTATAATCTCTTCAAATATTTTCTCTGGTCCTTCCTCTCTCTCTTCTCCTTTTGGGACCCCTATAATGGGAATGTTGTTGCATTTACTGTTTTCCCAGAGGTCTCTTATGCTGTCTTCATTTCTTTTCATTCCTTTTTCTTTATTCTGTTCAACAGCAGTGATTTCCCCTATTCTACCTTCCAGGTCACTTAAACGTTCTTCTGCATCATTTATTCTGCTATTGATTCCTACTAGTATAGTTTTCATTTCAGTTATTGTATTGTTCATCTCTGTTTGTTTGTTCTTTAATTCTTTTAGTTCTTTGTTAAATATTTCTTGCCTCTTCTCCATCTTTGCCTACATTTTTTTCCGAGGTCCTGGATCATCTTCACTATCATTATTCTGAATTACTTTTTTCTGGAAAGTTGCCTATCTCCACTTAATTTAGTTGTTTTTCTGTGGTTTTATCTTGTTCCTTCATTTGGTGCATAGCCCTCTGTGTTTTCATCTTTTCTATCTTTCTGTGAATGTGGTTTTTGTTCCACAGGCTGCAGGATTGTAGTTCTTCTTGCTTCTGCTGTCTGCCTTCTCCTTTGCTGCTTTTAATATTTTTTTCTTTATTTAATTTTTGACTGTTTGATTAATATGTGTCTTGGTGTGTTTCTCCTTGGATTTATCCTGTACGGGACTCTCTGCAATTTCTGGACTTGATTAACTATTTTCTTTCCCATGTTAGGGAAGTTTTCAACTATAATCTCTTTAAATATTTTCTCAGTCCCTTTCTTTTTATCTTCTTCTTCTGGGTCCCCTATAATTCAAATGTTGGTGTGTTTAATGTTGTCCCACAGCCTGTTGGGCTCTGAGATTGTCCTCAAGTCTTTTCATTCTTTTTTCTTTATTCTGCACTGTGGTAGTTATTTCCACTATTTTATCTTCCATGTCACTTATCCATTCTTTTGCCTCAGTTATTCTGCTTTTGATTCCTTCTAGAGAAATTTAAATTTCATTTATTGTGTTGTTCGTCATTGTTTGTTTGCTCTTTAATTGTTCTAGATCCTTGTTAATCATTTCTTATATTTTCTCCATTCTCTTTCCAAGATTTTGTATCATCTTTACTATCATTACTCTGAATTCTTTTTTAGGTAGACTACCTATTTCCTCTTAATTTGTTTGGTTTGTTGGGTTTTTACTTTGCTCCTTCATCTGCTTCATATTTCTATGTCTTCTCATTTTTCTTAACTTACTGTGTGGGGTCTCTTTTTTGCAGGCTACAGGTTTGTAATTCTCATTGTTTTTATTGTCTGCCCCAGTTGTTAAGGATGGTTCAGTGGGTTGTGTAGGCTTCCTGGTGGAGAGGACTGGTGCCTGTGTTCTGGTAGATGAGGCTGGACCTTTTCTTCCTCATGGGCAGGGCCACTTCTGGTGGAGTGTTTTGGGGTGTCTGTGAACCTTGTATGTTTCTAGGCAAGCTCTCTGTTAATGGATTGTGTTGTGCTCCTGTCTTACTAGTTATCTGGCATGGGGTGTATAGCACTGGAGCTTGATGGTTGATGAGTGGAGATCGGTCTTAGCCTTGAGATAGAGATCGCTGGGGGAGCTCTTCTTGATTGATAGTATGTGGGGCCAGGAATTCTCTTGTGGTCCAATGTCCTGAACTCAGCTCTCCCACCTCAGAGGCTCAGGCCTGACACTGGCTGTACAACCAAGATCCTTTCAGCCATACAGCCTTTGGGAAGTCTGAGGTCTTCTGCCAGCATTCACTGGGGTTTCTGTAGAAGTTGTTCTACATGTAGACGTATTTTTGATGTTTTTGTGGGGAGTAAGCTGATATCCATGTCTTACTCTTCTGATGCCTTGAAGGTCCTCCTCAAGATATTTTAGACATGCCCACCTTTTGGGACTGCCAATGTAGGTGAAAGTAAATGTGGAGTCTGGGCATCTGAAATCAGGCAGGGCACGGTCATTGCAGGACCAGGAGTACTCAAGGCATGAGGGAGCCCTATGAATCAGCCTTTGCCCTTGCTGCACATTCAGTTTCCATGCCGCCTCCTCTCTTAAATTTTAAAGCAAGGATGCTTGAGTCAATGAAGAATAATTTTTCAGGCATTGCTTCCATTTCATTTTAGTGTAGACTAGAGGCAAATGATTGCACAAGAGCAAGAAATTGGAAAACCATACATTTTAGCCTATGAGAGAGTGTGATGGAGAAATAGAAACACAACAATCTACAAAAATTTAAGAAGAAATGTGCTGCTATTGGGCCTCTTCAGAAAAGAGTAATGAAAAATAAACTTGGTTAACTTGCTCTTGAAGGAATAAAGAATGATACTATTCCTACTAAACTTGTGGAGTGATTGAGCCTAAAGACAGTGAGTTAGTTAGGATAGATTTTTTTTTTTTAGTGGGCACTATCATTTTAGACGTGATAAATGATTAAATCTTACCTTTTGAAATGGGGATAATGAGTTCACTTTCTTTGTCATTATTTCACAAGACTCTTCAGTGTCATCCTGTGTTTGATCCTTACTTACTACCTGATAAAATATTAAAGTAACAGATGGACATATAGAAGTTTCTAAGCACCATCAGATCAATAATCTTGGGTATGATAATGAAAGTAAAGTAACAGAAAAAGGCTCAGTTTCTTTTATACAAAGATGACAGATCTTTTGATCTCTATTTGAGGTACGAATTACTTAAATTATTTTTCGTAGTTGTGATAGATTGCTAATTAACCAACTGCACACTTTCCCTTATTAAATCTAGTAATTAAAACCTGACCACTACAAGACAACATCCTTGGTATCGAAAGAGGGTGTAAGGTTATATAACCAATCACAGTTAAATAGACCACAGCAAATAGTGATAAAGTTTTGTTTGTTGGTTGGTTGGTTTGCTTGTTTTTAACTCTCAAAAAATGTTATCAAGACATTTTAAACTGGAAGGCTCAGGAAAATATTCATTGTCCAATGAATTTATAGGTTTCTTATTTTTAGACTTATGTAGTGAATATAGCTGGTTTTCTTTGTTCTGTTCTCCTTTTTCATAATGAGAGTTCACAATCTTAACTATTCCTGTAGATTAATGTTTATCTAAGTGTTTTCTGTGTATTACAAGTGTCAGGGAATATTAATGTGTACTTGACATAAAAAAATGGGTTTTATAGTGGATTTGAAAAGAATTCAAGCAGTCTTTTTCAGTGCAATATTGCCACAGCTTTATGAATACTAACATAAATTGTGTATGAAGAGGGAATTATGTGTATTTCCAGAAGTTATTTGGGGATTAACACATTTTTCCCCCCATAGAATATTTCTAGGAACCAGGATCTAGGTTTCTTGTGACTAGACTTGGAAAATTCTACTGTACTCTTCAGTCTATAGAATTTCTTAAGTAAAATATGTACAATTTCTCTTTGTATCCATTGACTATGTATTCCTGGGTAAATGGTTTAAATTTTCTGAGTCTCTTATATATATATGTGTGTGTGTGTGTGTGTGTATATATATATATATATATATATATATAGTTAGGACAATAGAGTTGCAAAATTAAAATAATTTATTTGTGAAATCTTTAGCACAGAACCTGACACATAGAGAGCAACACATAAGTTAATAAGGATCATTATTTTTTTATTTTCCAAATATAAAAATGAAGAATGGTTGTGTGAATAAATCAGTATATGTAGGTTGAATGTTCATTTCCTATGATGGAGGGCAGTGGATCCAGACTACAAATTGCTGTAAGACAGAGTCATGACTGGGTTTTGTTTGCCCAGACACAAACCTACACTTTGGCTTGTACTAAGGACTTCTAAGTGTTTGCTAAAATAAAATAAATAAATAAATAAATGAATAATAAACTAATTTTTAAATGAAAAAATAAAATAAATAAATTGAGAGCTCTGGATGAGTTTGAGTTTATTTCATTGTAGCATTCTGAAAAGTTGCATTTTCTTATGTTCTATCTGAAACTACGATGGACTCTGTGAAACTTATAAATGAAATGAAATATACAAACATAAATTAATTATCTAAGTTTCCAGGTCCAAAAATCAATATAAGAATTTTCCCCCTCTGAAATTTTAGTAATGAGGATTTTATAATTTAAATTCTGTCTTCTATTCAGAAAAATGTATCAGAAAATGTCCTGGGTTCTGTTATTGAATTTTTAGCTTTATGTGAGTAACTATTCCTTATAAAGTATCAGACATTTTACCTACATTGTAAGAAAAATATAGAAAATTAGGAGGAAGATTTACCTTACCTGCAGAGCTATAATGGAAATATTTATATTGAAGAACAGGCAGGATTTTCATTTTATTATGTACATTTATTAGAAATTCCAAAGATGACTTTTTATGGGGAGACATCCATAGCAAAGACTGGGAAGTTAGTACACTTTTGTATGTACTAGTGCATTTCAACTGTGAGCATGGGCAGTATTTCACATTAATCAGTTAAAGACCCTTGAAATCTCAGAATATTAAATGACTTAACTGGCAACCTATAATTAGTGCTTTTAAAATAACATGTGCTATTTTTCATAGAACATCTTTAGAATCTTAAATTTGTGATATTTTACCAGATTATGCTGTTAATTTCTTATATTGTTATGGAAAACCAAGTTGGAATTTACATTTTTATTAATTCAGTATATTCCACCTAGAAGATGATATACTTGCAAGTAGGAATAATGACTATTTTTACATATGCTTACAAATTTAATGTTTTCATCTGTGAGTTTAGTGTTTAACCTCCTCTATAGCATACACAGCCTTTCATTGGCCCCCTGTTGCTTAATTTGTGTTGGAGCATAATCATTTCATACATACTATTACTTTGCAGTTACACTACAATCAAATTTACTTTTTCCAAAAAGAAAATGACTTTTCCCTTTCAGTAATTCCTATGGAGATGGAATATGAACTACAATTTGCTCTTGTGCCATACCATATTTGACTTGTCTGATTTACACAGCAGAATAAATAGTTCTCCTATCTGAAAAGCTGAAATGCATGTCATCAGTTGCACACGGGACATCTGGCTGAGTACACAAATAGCTGATTATGGTGGGTGTCACTGCCATTTCTCAAACCCCACTGAGTCCAGTGATATGCATTGACCAAGTAAAAATGGGTTTCTTCTCTGTGGCTAAACTTTTAGCAGATTTTTTTATTTCTCCAATGTCAAAGTGACAAAATAGATTTTGATCAGATATAGGTAGCTGCCAGAGGTCTCTAATCTCTGAGTGGCATTAATGTTAATTATACTCTAAGTGACCTGTAATGATCATTTAACTGTTTTTCTTCAGCATTTTGACATAGTCACCTTTCATATTAAGTCTAAGGATCACCTACACAAAGGAACATATTAGTAGAAAGAACCAGAAGACATTAACCATGTTTCACTTCATTTTGAAGTGAATTAGGGAACATTAAAGGTTCTTTGTGAAAATTTATATGTTTTGCCAAGCTTGTTTTAATTTTAGAATATGTGCTAATAAGAAGTAAAGAAAAAGGGAAAAATAAAACTAGATTTTTCATAAATATTTCTTTAAAATAAAGGACTCATATTCATGAGTAATGTAATTGCATGTTCCCAGCTACCCTGCATTCTTGACATAAAAACTTTTAAAGATAATTTTTTGTAAAAAAAAATAAGATAATTCTGTTTGTATGTATTGGTTTCCCTGTGAAAACTATAACACTCATGTAATGCTTCTTGTTTCCTTGTACTTTCCTGTTTGCTTAAGTGTCACCAAATGTTTTCACCTTTATCTTTTATCCAAAAAATATAAAGTCATCCTTACATTACACATATTTTTACTCTAGTTCGAAAGAATTCCAGAGGACTCTAATATGCAGAAAGAGTTTTTAAAAAATTCCTGTTATGGAAGTTGTAATGACTTCTGGTCATTAATCTCTCTTGTTCTCTTCTTTCTTCTACTCTTCCCATCTCCCACCCACCTCTCACCCTTCTCCTCCTGCTCCTCCTCCTCCGTCTCTTCCTCTTTCTTTCTCTCTCCCTCTAATTGTAATTTCATATCTGTATCTATATTTTATTTATATTTAACTCTCCATTTCCGGTCTTATCTAATTCTATATTTTTATTTATTTCTACATATAAGTGAAATTGCTTATTTTTTATTTTAAACACAAAGGAAGTCAACTTATAGATAGCTTTCAGCATTTTTTTTAACTTTGTATATTGTGAACATTTTCCATAATAACACTATTAATAAATGAGAATGGGTATATATCATTTACTATATTACATGTACTATGCTAAAAGTTTTATATATATTAACTCATATAAATATCACAACAAACTTATGAGGTAGGTCTGTTATTTACAGATGAGAAAACGGAAGCACAGATAGCTTAAGTAACTAGCACATGATCACTAGCTGAGATTCTATCCCAGGTAATCTAGCTGCAGAGAACTTTGTTATTCAATATTGCACAATTCTTCCTTTCTACAGAAAGGTCACCCTCATCCTTTTAACAGCTGTCTACCACTACATAATATAGGTGTAACATAATGAATTTAAGACTTTCCTAGTTAATGGACTTTTAGCTTTTCTCTAGTTTTTCATGTTTTTAAATAGCACTGTAGTAAGCATCTATGTACATATATTCTTGCAAGCCTGTGTTATTTTTGTAAGATCATTTTCTAGCAAATAACTTGTTTAAAGAGTTTTAAAATTTTTGTCAGTACTGAAAACTTTCTTTTACTTTAAGAAAATAATTCCAAACATGTGACTTTAATTTTTCATTGTTAGGCTGCTTCAAGATCTTTCTGAAAACTTAATTATTCTTCAGTATTAACTGGTGTGACTAGCTTTATGTGATTGGCAAATTTGATAAGCATGCCATCTAAATCTCTACTAAGACATTGACAAATACATTGAATAAAAAAGATAAGATTACTGATTTTGCTCTGGGGCTTGAATATAGATATCTTCTCTATCCCAGGTCATTTATTCCTTCAATAATAATTACTGTTAATTGAACAATACTGAATGGCATTTATTACTAGCTTATTTTATGCTTGCTATCAAGACTAATATAATCACTGATGATAAGAAATTTATGAAAATGCATATTATTATCCCCTTTTTTGTTGTTGTTTCACGCAGGCTTTCTCTAGTTGTGGCGAGCGGGGGTTACTCTTCGTTGTGGTGCACGGGCTCCTCATTGCAGTCGTTTCTCTTGTTGTGGAGCACTGACTGTAAGGCACACAGACTTCAGTAATTGTGGCACATGGGCTCAGTATTTGTGGCTCACAGGCTCTAGAGCACACACAGGCTCAGTAGTTGGGGCATACAGGTTTAGTTGCTCTGTGGCATGTGGGCTTTTCCTAGACCAGGAATCGAATCTGTGTCCCCTGCATAGGCAGGCAGATTCTTAACCATTGCCCCACCAGGGAAGTCCTTCTCCCCATTTTACAAAGTATAAAACTAAAGCTCTGAAAGATTACATGGCCAAAGCCAAAAATCAATATTTGTAAGAGTTGACATACAATTTCATGTTTGTCTGGTTTGAAAACTTTCATTCATCCTCTGAACCATACCTCCTATCTTATTTACGTTTCATGGCAGTAAGAAACAGATTTATTGAGGTTATCTCAAAAACAGGAGTTAGTGTTAAAAATACACATAAACACAAACGACTTTCTTCGTGGGCAAAGAAAACACAAAGAGGACTGCCCATGTAGGGCTCAAGGGAAATGAGACCATGGTTTAGGAACCTGTGCTTATTCAGGGTCAGATGAAGCTCTGTCTGTGTTTGTTTCTCATGCTATCAATAGATGGGGTTTATTGATTTTCTTTCTTTTCTTTGAGGGGGAGTGCTTACTGATTTTTCATTACTTTGTAGGATTAATCTATAGCAGAGAAGAATTTGAGCCTTTACTTCCTCATAGTCTCTACTTTTTCAATACATCTGCACACTGTAGTCTTCCTGGGTATGCTTTAACTTATTTTCCCATTACCAAGGGCATATTTTGGCAACACTACTAAGTGCTGCAGGTAGAAAATAAGACATCCTTCATGGACATGAGTACTTTGCTTGTATCTGTAATGGACTTCATGTAGTTCCTCAAATTTCCCATGGCATTTCTCACTTACTTTTGTTTATATATGTTCTTTTTAATCTTAAATATGTTTTGGTCTTGTTACAAAACTCTTTAGTTTCAATAGCATGAATCAAATATTACCTTGTCTAGAAATCCTTCCGTAATGTCATCTACAACACAGAGTCAAGTGCCATTTGATATGCGTATTTCCCATGTTTATGCCTCTGTAATCACTCTTTGCACAATGTGTAATTATTCCTTTTATTACAAGTATTAATTAATACAATCATTATTATGTACGACTTCCTTATCAGTAACTCTTCCCCATTTGTCTGTGAGGCCCTTGTTGGCAGGATTTCTATCTCTTCCTCTTTGTAGTTGCTGATCTCATACAGTCATAGAAGCTAATAAATACTTAGTATATATCAGTAGAAGGAATGAATGATCAAAATAACACACTTTCTCTACTTTTTTTCCTAGTGAAACTTTTTAAGGGCCTACCCAAGATCATATATTCATTTACTAGGGTAGTAACATTAAGATGTTTACTTAATTCCTTGAATTCTTTGAGCAAAAAATGCATTTCTGTGTTTATTAGAATTTTTCATATTTTACTTATAAAATACCCATAAATCATATACAGTCTTCTTTTGCTAGTTTCTCTTTGTATTTTTAATACACTTGTATGCCTCTCATTAAACTTTTCTATTTTTAAAAAGTCAAAATTTTTGCAAAATGACATATCTTTAACAATGTATACTTATTCAAGCAAATTCTCAAATTTTGACTAATAATTTATTCTTTTTATTATATAAGTTTTTCATCTATGGCCAACATTTTTTTTCCTATTAACAACCCATGTTAGATCAGGTTTAAAAACACATGTGTACATTGTTTAGAGGCAAAATTACCATTTGACCTTGAACTTTCTTCTCCTCTGAAACAGAAAATGTGTATGTGTGCTGTGTGTGTGTTTTAAACATGAAGCTGGTTGAAGATTAGAAGAAAAATAATTGGCAATTATTCATTCTTGAAAATTTGACACAAAAAGCTAAACTGCCTAACTTCAGGAGGAATTTTTTTCCCCCTGAGGCTATTTCAACTTCGCTTAATAAAACTGCCAATGTATCTTTCCCTTAAACATAACCCTCCACAAAGAAAAATGTTTTATTCTTAGATAATAAAACGCTATATAATTCAAATTAAAATGTAATAGATATACTAGGTATGAGCGACATTAAATATATGTTCAAATATTACTAACTTTTCTAATATTTTTATTCAAGATATACTTAATTTCAATACAAACTAACAGTTATAATAAAAACAAATGACACAATATTTTCATAATGGAAATATTATTTCTATCTTTTCTGTCACAGTTTGGAAATTTTTTTTGTGGCCTCTCCCATTGCGGAGCACAGGCTCCAGACGCGCAGGCTCAGCGGCCATGGCTCACGGGCCCAGCCGCTCCGTGGCATGTGGGATCTTCCCGAACCGGGGCACGAACCCGTGTCCCCTGCATCGACAGGCAGACTCTCAACCACTGCGCCACCAGGGAAGCCCCAGTTTGGAACTTTTAATAGAAACACTTGTAAACACCTGTCGTCCAAACTTGGCAGCTTACCAGTCACCTGGGATGCTTTAAAAGTAGATAGGTTCCTGGGCCCCAATTTAGACATTGTGATTCACTATGTCTGAGATTGGGGTCTGGAATAATTTTAATAAATATTTCAGTTTGTTTGACTCAAGTAGAAAGCATATTCATGTGTGAAAACATTTTTTACATATGAGAGTTTATGAATAAATACTGAATTAGTTACTAAATGTGAAAGGCAGAGGGGATGCTTAACTTGGGGAACTGTTTGTTCAATCATAATTTGGATTGATATATATCACTGTCAGAAACTAATCAATTATATTTTCACTTTACAGAAAGTAAATGCATAATTGTATTCTAATCAAGTTCATATACCTATATATATTATCAAGTATATGTATACATATACACATATCTATATTAATACATCCATCAGAGATCAAGATCTGCATGTATGTATCAATTAAAGTGTGCATAGATATCTCATGGTATATCCTTAAAAACTAGTTTGTTTTGCTGTATATGTGCTTTTTAATTTGCATAAATTATATTGTGTTATAAACTGGGCTTTCAATGTTTTATTGTTGATATCAGTGAATGGTACTCTGTGTTGCTCTAACTCAGTCCTTCTATCTGCTGCATTATACCCATCATACACAGATTTGCAGTGTGCCTATCACTTATTGATGAAAACCTATGTTATGTCCAAATTTTTGTCCTCACAGACAATGTCACAATGAGTCATCTTAAAAAATTAAGCCAGTTTCTGAAAACTGAAAATAGAATTGCTGGTATATAGGGTATTCAGATTCATAATTTTACTAAATGGGGTTGCAATACTCTTCTAAATTGTATCAACTGCTTACATTTCTGTAATGTATACAGAATCTCCAATGTATACCCCATCTCCAATTCTTAATCTTATACTTTTTGCTACTTTTTGCTAATCTATTTGTTGTACAGCATTGCCTTGATGTTACTTTAATTTAAAATTCTCTGAACACTTATGATTTTGTAATGCCATATTGATTACATATGAAGTTCCCAAGCATATATGTATTTATAACTTTGAACTATATATTTACTTATTCAACTGATATTGAACCATACTAAATGACTGTTAATATGTCTCCATATATGACAAGCTGAGTCTTTTGTCATTTGCTATTATTTTTCAATATTAGTATTAGCTTTTTATTAACCTTTATTACTTGATATGAATTTTAGAATAAACTTGTCTGGCTTATCTAAAAATCCGGCATTGAATTAATTACCTTTATTTATTGGTTTAGGAAAGTGACATATTTACAATATTTAATCATCCTATAACAATGTAGGTCTCTCTTGTAATAAAATATTTTTATACACAATAATGGAGTTTTTTAAAAAAATTATGTTTAAAGATCTAATTTTAGTATTTATATGCATTTTGAAGTTGTCACTGTGGCAAATATTCTGGGTATTTGTTTTACATTTCCCAGGTTGTTATTTTTGATATAAACACTCATCTTTTTGCTATGAATCTTTTATCAGTCAAAATTGCTAAACTCTCTTATTGGTCTACTATTTGGTCCATTGATTCTCTTGAGTTTTCTATTTAAAGCATTATAATGTCTCCAAATAATAAAATTTTAACATTTCACTTCCAAGTATTATACTACTTGAATGTTTTGTTATTTTAAATACATAATTACTATATTTATTTTTCCCTCTTTTATTTTTTCATATATGTATTTTTTAAAAATGTGTACAATTTTTAAAGGTATCTTTCCATTTACAGTTATTACAAAATATTGACTATATTCCCCATGTTGTACAATACATCCTTGAGCCTATCTTATCACCAATAGTTTGTGCCTCCCATTCCCCCACACCTAAATTGCCCCTCCCCGCTCCTCACTGGTAACCACTAGTTTGTTCTCTGTATATCTGAGTCTGCTTCTATTTTGTTATATTCACTAATTTGTTGTATATTTTAGGTTTCACATATAAGTGATATTATGCTGTATTTGTCTTTCTCTGCCTGACTTATTTCATTAGCATAATGGCGTCCAAGTCCATGTTGCTGTAAATGACAAAATTTCATTATTTTTATGGCAGAGTAGTCCATTGTGTGTGTGTGTGTGTGTGTGTGTGTGTGTGTGTATGCCATATTTTCTACATTCATTAATTTATTGACACTTAACGTTGCTTCCAGTTCTTTGCTATTGTAAGTAATGCTTCTATGAACATTGGGGTGCATGTATCTTTTTGAATTAGTGTTTTACATTTTTTGGATACATACTGAGGAGTAGAATTGCTGGGCCATATTGTAGTTCTATTTTTAGTTTTTGAGAAACCTCCATACTGTTTTCCACAGAGGCTGCATCAATTTATATTCCCACCAACAATGTATGAGCTTTCCCTTCTCTCCACGTCCTTGCCAACATTTATTATTTGTCATCGCTTTACTGATAGCCATTTTAATGGATATGAGGTGATATCTCATTAAGGTTTTGATTTGCATTTCCCTGATGATTAATGATGTTGAGCATCTTATCATGTGCCTGTTGGCCATCTGCATTTCCTTTTTGGAAAAATGTCTATTCAGTTCTTCTGCCCATTTTTTAACTGGGTTGTTTGTTTTCTTGAAATTGAGTAGTATAAGCTGTTTATATGTTACATATTAGTCCATTATCAGTCATCTCATTTGCAAATATTCTCTCCCATTCTGTAAGTTGTCTTTTTGTTTTGTCGATGGTTCCCTTTACTGTACAAAAGCTTTTAAGTTTAATTAGGTCTCATTTGTTTATTTTTGCTTTTATTTCCTTTACTTCAGGAGACAGATCCAAAAAATTATTACTGTGATTTATGTGGAAGAGTGTTCTTCCTATGTTTTCCTCTAGGAGTTATAGTATCTGGTCTTGCATTTAGGTCTTTAATCCATTTTGAGTTTATTTTTGTATATGGTGTTAGAGAATGTTCTAAATTTATTCTTTTACATGTAGCTGTCCAGTTTTCCAAGCAACACTTATTGAAAAGACTGTCATTTCTCCATTGTATATTCTTGGCCTCCTTTATCATAAATTAATTGACCATAAGTTTGTGAGTTTATTTCTGGGCTCTCTATCCTGTCCCATTGATCTATGTGTCAGTTTTTGTGCTGGTACCATACTCTTTTGCTGACTGTAGCTTTGTAGTATAGTCTGAGTCAGGGAGTGTAATTTCTCCAGCTCTGGTCTTCTTTCTCAAGATTGTTTAGGTTATTCACGGTCTTTTGAGTTTACCTACAAATTTTAAAATTATTTGTTCCTGTTCTGTGAAAAATGCCATTGGCATTTTGATAAAGACTTCATTGAATCTGTAGATTGCCTTGGGTAGCAAAGTCTTTTTTTTTTTTTTTTAATTGGAGTATAGTTGCTTTACACTGCTGTGTCAGTTTCTGCTGTATAGCAAAGCAGCAATGCATATACATATATCTCTTCTTTTTTGGATTTCCTTCCCATTTAGGCCACCACAGAGCACTGAGTAGAGTTCCTTGTGCTATACAGTAGGTTCTCATTAGTTATCTATTTTATACGTAGTAGTGTATATGTCAATCCCAATCTCCCAATTCATCTCACCCTCCCTTTTCCCCCTTGGTATCCATATGTTTGTTCTCTACATCTGTGTCTCTATTTCTGCTTTGCAAATAAGATCATCTATACCATTTTTCTAGATCCCACATATATGCATTAATATACAATATCTGTTTTTCTCTTTCTGACTTACTTCACTCTGTATGACAGTCTCTAGGCCCATCCACGTCTCTGCAAATGACACAATTCCATTCCTTTTTGTGGCTGGGCAATATTCCATTGTATAGTATGGTCATTTTAACAATAATGATTCTTCAAATTGAAGAACATAGTATATCTTTCCATCTGTTTGTGTTGTCTTCAGTTTCTTTCATCAGTGTCTTTCAATTTTTAGAGTACAGGTCTTTTGACTCCTAAGGTTTATTCCTAGGTATTTTATTATTTTCATTGAGATGGTAAATGGGGTTGATTTCTTAATTTCTCTTTCTGATATTTTGTTGCCAATGTATAGAAATGCATCAGAATTCTGTATATTAATTTTGTATCCTGCAACCTTATGTAATTTTTTGATGAGATCTGGTAGTTTTCTGGTGGCATCTTTAGGATATTCTGTGTATAGTATCATGTCATGTGCAAACAGTGACAATTTAACTTCTTCCTTTCCAGTTTGGATTCTTTTATTTATTTTTCTTCTCTGATTGCTAAGGTTAGGACTTCCAAAACTACGCTGAATAAAAGCAGTGAGAGCGTGCATCCGTGTCTTGTTCCTGATCTTAGAGGAAATGCTTTCAGCTTTTCACCATTGAGTATGAAGTTAGCTGTGGATTTGTCATATATGGCCTTTATTTTGTTAAGTTAACTTCCCTCTATGCCCACTTTCTGGAGAGTTTTTATCATAAATGGATGTTGAATTTTATCAAAAGCTTTTTCTGCATCTATTGAGATGATCATATAATCATCATTCTTCATTTTTTTAATGTGGTGTATCACATTGATTGATTTGTAGATTTTGAAAAATCCTTGCATCCTTGGAATAACTCATGGTGCATCATCCCTTTAATGTATTGTTGGATTCAGTTTACTAGTATTTTGTTGAGGATTTTTGCATCTGTGTTTATCAGTGATATTGGCCTGTAATTGTCTTTTTTTTGTGTGTGATATCTTTGCCTGGTTTTGGTATCAGGGTAATGCTCTTCCTCATAGAATGTGTTTGGAGGTGTTCCTTCCTCTGCAATGTTTTCGAATAGCTTGAGAAGGATAGGTGTTAATTCTTCTGTAAATGTTTAGTAGAATTCACATGTGAAGCCATCTTGTCCTGGACTTTTGTTTGTTGGGAGTTTTTAAATTACTGATTCAATTTCATTACTGATAATTGGTTGTTCATATTTTCTATTTCTTCTTGTTCACTCTTGGAGGATTGTACCTTTCTAAGAATTTGTCGATTTCTTCTAGGTTGTCTATTTTATTGGCATATAGTTGTTCATAGTAGTTTCTTATGATCTGTTGTATTTCTGTTGGTTGTAACTTCTTCTTTTTAATTTTTGATTTTATTAATTGGGCCCTCTCCCTTTTTTTCTTGATAAGTCTGGGTAAAGGTCTACCAATTTTGTTTATCTTTTCAAAGAACTGGCTTTAAGTTTCATTGATCTTTGCTATTGTTTTCTTCATCTCTATTTTATTTATTTCTGCTCTAATCTTTATGATTTCTTTCCTTCTACTAACTTTGGGTTTTATTTATTCTTTCTCTAGTTCCTTTAGGTGTGAGTTTAGGTTGTCTCTGCCCTGATATTGGATCAGATCTGGGGAAAGGGGTGCAGAAAAGGAGGAGACAGAGGCTCAGTAACAGTGGCAACACCTTATGGCCTTGGGTCACAAACTCAGGCTGTGAAGGAGACAGGGGCACAGTCCATTCCTCCACCATAACCACCTGGATGCCTTGTCCACAATGAGGCAGATTGTGGGCCTCAGATTGTGGGCCCCTGGGCTCTGGACAAGCTTAGGGCTTGACTCAGAACTGAACAACTTTCTGGAGGCCATGGAAAGAGAAGAACACTTTATGCCCAGTTGGTATTCTGTTACTCAAATCGGCCTGAGCCTTCTTTTTACAACAAACTAGAAGAGGGAATTTACAGGAACAAACTCCATTAGAAACAAAGCCTTCCCTCCAAGTAAGAAGAGGGGACATTGGAAAAGGGTCAAAGGGCAGCCCATGTTTTCCTCCAGATAAAGAATTGCTTCCAGACCCTTACTGAATCTCTTTCCAGAAAAGATGTTTTACAAAACAAATTTATTTAAATCACACTAATTGAAAAACTTACACATCCTTTGTTATATACCAGGTACTCTATTGAGTGCTTAACATATTGTAAGTGGTTTATATACCTAAGAGGTAGGTTGCACTATTATGCCCATTTTCAGACATGGAAACCAAAGCACAGAGTGGCCCACAGACCCGTCTAAGCTGATACCATGAATATGAGTATCTTCATTGCATGTTACTCTGCACATTGTATGAGTAGGTATTATTCTTATTGCCAGTTCACCTAGGATACAAATAAGACTCACAGAGGTTAACGTACTGCTCAGAAATCACACAGCCAGTGACTAGCAGAGCCAAGACTCAAACCCAGATCTATTAACGCAGAGGTCATATTTTTGCTTCCTTGCCCTGCTGCCAAACATCTCTTAATATGGAATCTTCCTTACACTTTGTTGTAGAAACATAAAAATGCAACAGCATAACATCTCTTTATCTGTCAGGGCATTTTCCACCTAGTGGTGGACAAAATTACAAGGTAGCCCTTTCCCATCCATCACTTACTCCTAATCATCTCCCCTCTTAGAAGTGTTCTTGTTCTATCCCATAGGTTTTGGACTGTTGTGTTTTTGTTTCATTTGTTTCCAGGTATTTTTTAATTTCCTCTTTGATTTTCAGTGACCATTGCTTGCTTAGTATTTATTAATTTCTAAATATATAGTATACATTTCTGAATGTAGTAGTGGTAATGAACATTCTTATTTTATTCCAAACATTAAGCAATGTTTATAATATTATTATTTTTTATATTGTACTGTGTTTTTTTTTTTGTTTTTTGTTTTTTGTTTTTGATAAATAAATCTTATCAGGGTAATAAAATTATCCTCTATTCCTTCTTTCATTAGAATGTTTAACTCCAGGGACTTAAAAATTGTTTCTCATTATTTTG
Source organism: Lipotes vexillifer (assembly GCF_000442215.2). NCBI lineage: Eukaryota > Metazoa > Chordata > Mammalia > Artiodactyla > Lipotidae > Lipotes > Lipotes vexillifer. Next base: position 994,619 of record NW_006791665.1, read on the forward strand.
AACCCTCTAACAATTTATCTTTGAATTATCTTTTTTCTTCATAAATGTCCCCCATAACGAGTTTTCCTGGCCACCCCTATTCTTTGTTGAAACACCTCACTCCCCAACTTTCCCAATCAAGAATTACTCACTTTCTATCTCCCACATGTTTATCATCAGTTTATTTTTTGTGGTTGTTGTTTCTGCTGTTTTTATTGAAGGTCATTATCAATTAATTTATGTTGTTGTTATTGTTGTTGTTGTTATTGTTGCTTCATAAAAAAAATGTTCTCAACCTCTTCCTCCTCTTTTATCTCTATGATTTGGTTCTAGAATTAATCCAGAGTCTTGGTTAATGTGACATCTTGTCCAAAACTGCCATTGTGTTTATAAATTAAACTTCAGAAGACTTAGCTATTTCTTGATGCAAAACAAAAATAATAAATGTGATGGTAAATGCTAGGTTCTGAACAGGTCCTTGGCCATTACCAAGAAACAATCAATGTAGGGTACCTGCTATTTCTCAGATATTTGAGAGATATTCACTTTAGTGCATTTAACATATGCTACCCAGAGAAATTTTGCTCCTGAACTTGGTTTTTGTTATCAAAGCTGTAGAGACTTTTCCCTTGTTCAAAATACTTAGGTTAGGAATAATATCAACTGGTCCATTTCTTTGCTGATATTTATTAGAAAATATAAAACAATTTATTTTTGAAATATCTTTCTTATTCAAGAGTGTTCCAGATCTCCAAGTTCTTCTTTATTTTTGCCTACAGGAGGATCCATTCATATTTACCTATGATTGAGTAATCCCTAGTTAAAAAAGCACAGGTCCTTTGAGATGCCTTACTCTTCCTAGAAAGATACCTGATACAAGATGCCTATGCCTTTATTTTCTAATTAAGAATGGAACCATTTTACACATCGACTATTATTCAAAAGACATTCTGGGAACTTGTGTTCATAGTGATCAAATAAAATGTAATAACTCTGCTCGGTATGTATTACATCAGAGATGCTCAATTAATTTTTGTTATTAAAAAATGAAATCAGGGCTTCCCTGGTGACACAGTGGTTGAGACTCCACCTGCCGATGCAGGGGACACAGGTTCATGCCCCGATCTAGGAAGATCCCACATGCCGCGGAGCAGCTAGGCCCGTGATCCATGGCCACTGAGCCTGCACGTTCGGAGCCTGTGCTCCGTAATGGGAGAGGCCACAACAGTGAGAGGCCCGCATACTGAAAATTAAAAAAAAAAAAAAAAAAATGAAATCAGTGCAAGATTTGAATAAGAAATATAAGGCACAGGTTACTTTTTGTGTATCTCCATATGTTTTATTGTACAATTACACATAGATTCTTAATGAGTATCAATTAAGTTCAGTTGTATTAAATTGAACCAATACCAATATATGTTGCAAGGCAGTAATGCTAATTTGATCATTTGATTTGATTAAATTTGGTGGACAAACCTGTTGTAATAAAAAAGACAAGACACCAGATACAGTAATTCTAATTCATTGTTTAATATGCTCAAAAGGAATCATTTATGTACTTACAATTTGGTGTTGACAACGTATTAGCTACTTTACCAAAAAGGTAAGATTAACTTAAATATTGGTACAAAACCCATAGTAATGGAAATCACAATACTAACTCAGCTGTCATGGTTGCTTTTATTTACAGTTGGTAAACATTAATATAATTAATTGCAGTGTCTGGCATTTTTTTCTTTGTTCAACTGTATTCTCACTAGCCACATAAAATGAGAATCGGACATGCCTATGATTAAGTGCATTCAATTCTCCCAAAGAAAAACAACCTATATTCATTAAAATAAACTTGGAATTAATTTATATGGGAGAGATAATTCCCCAAACATATTCACACAGTAACTAAAGGTAATAACCAGAGAAAAGTATGTGGGTTATTCAAGTATTAAACTGATACTCTTTATAAAGATGTATTTCATTATTCACAACAGTGTGATAAGACTAAGTATATAGAATAATTTCACAAAAGGAGCATTGCTTCAGCAATGCCCATCAATTTGTGAAATGCTTAGCAGTTTTGTAGTAACATTTTATGTTTCAATGGCTTGGGCTATCAGCATCTATTTGCAGTCATTTAATTAAGAACGTTGCTGTTCTCTCTGATGCTTAATATGTCATTTATTAATGAAATACACATACATGCACATGTCAATTTAAAGCTTAAGAAGATATTTTTAAATCTGATATTTCCAGTATTTTAATATTAATGAAACATTCTATAAAATTACAAAATTAAATTTTTCTTAAAAATTTTCACCAAGTATCAGAATAAAGTCATTCTCTCTTCTTATTTTGGTTGCAAGTGAGCTTTTAATGGAAAATGACAGCAATAGCTTGGAGATAAAATAATACTAACACTTGTAAACAAAATACTGAGAAATATTAGACTACCTAAAAACAGGAAGACCTTGAGCATACTTTAATTTGAAATTATAACACTAAGTCAGTAAAGGAAAATTTCTGAGTAAATTAGTCAATACTATGCTCAGAAAAGTGAGAATTTTAAAAAATGTAAGTTAGTTAATATACAATTAATTAGGTCTTAGCTAATATTTTGAATAGCATATTTAAAGGGTATGCAAAAAAATTATTGAATAAATATGTATGTAGATATGTATATAAAAATCTTAATAATTTCCCTTATATATATTTAATTTTAGCTACCAGTAAGTTTGACCTTTTCTTTAAAATCACTTTGTTCTAGACAGTTCTCTAATATATTTCTGTAATGATAAGCTCCAATGAATGATGATACTTTTAATACTATTATACCAATGGTATAATAAAATGTAATTATAATTATCTTTCACATTAACCATTGTATCTTTGGTGCCTGGATATCACTTCATAAGTACTCTCTTCTTTTACCAAGTACCTCTGACAGAAATATATTGGTAATCTATTACTAAAGTAAAGACTATAGAAACTAAATAGATTAATCTCAAATAAGATCACAAGAAAAATATACAAACCAGGAACTCATGCATTTAGTGTGAATTCTTGGAAGAAGGTAAACAATTTCATATATTACTATCCATTAAGATAGTCATTTGATTTTTATTCACTGAACATACTCACTGAAATTTAAATAGACAATGCAGACTTAATACACGTGAGACTCTTGAAGATAGCAAGTGTCAGTACAATGAAGCATTAGAAAAATCTCTAATACCTAATATCTTATAGTATATTTGCTAAGTTAGAGGGAGAGACTGAATATGAGTGAGAGGGCGAGGGGAAGATGGCAGAAGAGTGAGACATGGAGATCACCTTCCTCCTCACAGATACACCAGAAATACATCTACACGTGGAACAACTCCTACAGAACACCTACTGAAGGCTGACAGAAGACCTCAGACCTCCCAAAAGGCAAGAAACTCCCCACGTACCTGGGTAGGGCAAAAGAAAAAACAGAGACAAAAGAATAGGGACGGCCTCTGCACCAGTGGGAGGGAGCTGTGAAGGAGGAAGGGTTTCCACACACTAGGAAGCCCCTTTGTGGACGGAGACTGTGGGTGGCAGAGTGGGGGAGCTTTGGGACTGTGGAGGAGAGTGCAGCCACAGGGGTGTGGAGGGCAAAGTGGAGAGATTCCCACACAGAGGATCGGTGCCGACCGGCACTCACCCGCCCAAGAGGCTTGTCTGCTCACCGCCGGGGTGGGCGGGGCTTCGAGCTGAGGCTCGGGCTTTGGTCGGAGCGCAGGGAGAAGACTGGGGTTGGCGGTTTGAACACAGACTGAAAGGGTTGGTGCGCCACGGCTAGCCGGGAGGGAGTCCAGGGAAAGGTCAGGAGCTGCCGAAGAGGCAAGAGACTTTTTCTTCCCTCTTTGTTTCCTGGTGCGCGAGGAGATGGGATTAAGAGTGCTGCTTAAAGGAGCTCCAGAGACGGGCATGAGCCACAGCTAACAGCCCCGACCCCAGAGACGGGCAGGAGATGCTAAGGCTGCTGCTGCTGCCACCAAGAAGCCTGTGTGAGAGCACAGGTCACTATCCACACCTCCCTTCTGGGGAGGCTGTGCAGCCCACCACTGCCAGGTTCCTGGGATCCAGGGACAATTCTCCCAAGAGAAATCACGGCCAGCCTCAGGCTGGTGCAACGTCATGTTGGCCTCTGCTGCCGCAGGCTCGCCCTGCACTCCATGCCCCTCCCTACCCCCAGCCTGAGTGAGCCAGAGCCCCGGAATCAGCGGATCCTTTAACCCCGTCCTGTGTGAGCAAAAAACAGACGCCCTCTGGCAACCTACACGCAGAGGCAGGGCCAAATCCAAAGCTGAGCCCCTGGGAGCTGTGAGAAGAAAGAAGAGAAAGGGATATCTCTCCCAGCAGCCTCAGAAGCAGCAGATTAAAGCTCCACAATCAACTTGATGTATGCTGCATCTGTGGAATACATGAATAGACAACGAATCATCCCAAATTGAGGAGGTGGACTTTGAGAGCAAGATTTATGATTTTTTTCTCCTTTTCCTCTTTTTGTGAGTGTGTGTGTGTATGCTTCTGTATGAGATTTTGTCTGTATAGCTTTGCTTCCACCATTTGTCCTAAGGTTCTATCCGAATGTTTTTGTTTGTTTGTTTGTTTGTTTTGTTTTGTTTTGTTTTTGTTTTTTCTTATTATTTTTAATTTAATAACTTTATTATATCTTACTTTATCTTATTTCTTTCTTTTTTTTCCCTTCCTTCCCTCCTTCCTTCCTTCCTCCTACCATGCCTCCCTCCCTCCCTCCTTTCTTTCTTTCTTGCCTTCTTTCTTTCTTTTCTTCCTTCTTTCTTCCTTCCTTCCTTCCTTTCTTTCTTTCTTTCTTCCTTTCTTCCTTTCTTCCTTCCTTCCTTTCTTTCTTTCTTTCTTTCTTTCTTGCTTGCTTGCTTGCTTTCTTTCTTTCTTGCTTTCTTTCTTCCTTTCTTTCTTTCTTGCTACTTCTACCAATTTTTTCTCTCTACTTTTTCTCCCTTTTATTCTGAGCCGTGTGGATGAAAGGCTCTTGGTGTTGCAGCCAGGAGTCAGTGCTGTGCCTCTGAGGTGGGAGAGCCAACTTCAGGACACTGGTCAACAAGAGACCTCCCAGCTCCACATTATATCAAATGGTGAAAATCTCCCAGAGATCTCAATCTCAACACCAGCACCCAGGTACACTCAATGACTAGCAAGCTACAGTGCTGGACACACTATGTCAAACAACTAGTGAAACAGGAGCACATCCCCACCCATTAGCAGAGAGGCTGCCAAAAATCATAATAAGTCCACAGACACCCCAAAACACACCATCAGACATGGACCTGCCCACCAGAGAGACAAGATCCAGCCTCATCCACCACAACACAGGCACTAGTCTCCTCCACCAGGAAGCTTAAACAACCCACTGAAGCAAACTTAGCCACTGGGGACAGACACCAAAAACAACAGGAACTACGAACCTGCAGCCTGCAAAAAGGAGACCCCAAACACAGTAAGATAAGCAAAATGAGAAGACAGAAAAACACACCGCAGATGAAGGAGCAAGATAAAAACCCACGAGACCTAACAAAGGAAGAGGAAATAGGCAGTCTACCAGAAAAAGAATTCAGAATAATGATAGTAAAGATGGTCCAAAATCTGGACAATAGAATAGACAAAATGCAAGAAACATTTAACAAGGACCTAGAAGAACTAAAGATAAAACAAACAATGATGAACAACACAATAAATGAAATGAAAGATACTCTAGATGGGATCAATAGCAGAATAACTGAGGTAGAAGAACGGATAAGTGACCTGGAAGATAAAATAGTGGAAATAACTACTGCAGAGCAGAATAAAGAAAAAAAAATGAAAAGAACTGAGGACAGTCTCAGAGACCTCTGGGACAACATTAAACACACCAACATTCGAATTATAGGGGTTCCAGAAGAAGAAGAGAAAAAGAAAGGGACTGAGAAAATATTTGAAGAGATTATAGTTGAAAACTTCCCTAATATGGGAAAGGAAATAGTTAATCAAGTCCAGGAAGCACAGAGAGTCCCATACAGGATAAATTCAAGGAGAAATACGCCAAGACACATATTAATCAAACTGTCAAAAACTAAATACAAAGAAAGCATATTAAAAGCAGCAAGGGAAAAACAACAAATAACACACAAGGGAATCCCCATAAGGTTAACAGCTGATCTCTCAGCAGAAACTCTACAAGCCAGAAGGGAGTGGCAGGACATACTGAAAGTGATGAAGGAGAAAAACCTGCAACCAAGATTACTCTACCCAGCAAGGATCTCATTCAGATTTGATGGAGAAATTAAAACCTTTACAGACAAGCAAAAGCTGAGAGAGTTCAGCACCACCAAACCAGCTTTACAACAAATGCTAAAGGAACTTCTCTAGACAAAAACACAAGAGAAGGAAAAGTCCTATAATAACGAACCCAAAACAATTTAGAAAATGGGAATAGGAACATACATATCGATAATTACCTTAAATGTAAATGGACTAAATGCTCCCACCAAAAGACACAGATTGGCTGAATGGATACAAAAACAAGACCCATATATATGCTGTCTACAAGAGACCCACTTCAGACCTAGAGACACATACAGACTGAAAGTAAGGGGATGGAAAAAGATATTCCATGCAAATGGAAACCAAAAGAAAGCTGGAGTAGCAATTCTCATATCAGACAAAATAGACTTTAAAATAAGGACTATCAGAAGAGACAAAGAAGGACACTACATAATGATTAAGGGATCGATCCAAGAAGAAGATATAACAATTGTAAATATTTATGCACCCAACATAGGAGCACCTCAATACATAAGGCAAAAACTAGCAGCCATAAAAGGGGAAATCGACAGTAACACATTCATAGTAGGGGACTTCAACACCCCACTTTCACCAATGGACAGATCATCCAAAATGAAAATAAATAAGGAAACACAAGCTTTAAATGATACATTAAACAAGATGGACTTAATTGATATTTATAGGACACTCCATCCAAAAACAACAGAATACACATTTTTCTCAAGTGCTCATGGAACATTCTCCAGGATAGATCATATCTTGGGTCACAAATCAAGCCTTGGTAAATTTAAGAAAATTGAAATTGTATCAAGTATCTTTTCCGACCACAACGCCATGAGACTAGATATCAATTATAGGAAAAGAGCTGTAAAAAATACAAACACATGGAGGCTAAACAATACACTACTTAATAACGAAGTGATCACTGAAGAAATCAAAGAAGAAATAAAAAAATATATTTAGAAACAAATGACAATGGAAACCCGACGACCTAAAACCTATGGGATACAGCAAAAGCAGTTCAAAGAGGGAAGTTTATAGCAATACAAGCCCACCTGAAGAAACAAGAAACATCTAGAATAAACAACCTAACTTTGCACCTAAAGCAATTAGAGAAAAAAGACCAAAAATACCCCAAAGTTAGCAGAAGGGAAGAAATCATAAAAATCAGATCAGAAATAAATGAAAAAGAAATGAAGGAAATGATAGCAAAGATCAACAAAACTAAAAGATGGTTCTTTGTAAAGATAAACAAAATTTATAAACCATTAGCCAGACTCATCAAGAAAAAAAGGGAGAACACACAAATCAATAGAATTAGAAATGAAAAAGGAAAAGTAACAACTGACACTTCAGAAATACAAAAGATCATGAAAGATTACTATAAGAAACTCTATGCCAATAAAATGGACAACCTGGAAGAAATGGACAAATTCTTAGAAATGCACAACCTGCCAAGACTGAATCAGGAAGAAATAGAAAATATGAACAGACCAATAACAAGCACTGAAATTGACACTGTGATTAAAAATCTTCCAACAAACAAAAGCCCAGGACCAGATGGCTTTACAGGTGAATTCTATCAAACATTTAGAGAAGAGATAACACCTATCCTTCTCAAACTCTTCCAAAATATAGCAGATGGAGGAACACTCTCAAATTCATTCTATGATGTCACCATCACCTTGATACCAAAACCAGACTAGTATGTCACAAAGAAAAACAAAAAAACAAAAAAACAAAACTACAGGCCAATATCACTGATGAACAGAGATGCAAAAATCCTCAACAAAATACTAGCAAACAGAATACAACAGCACATTAAAAGGATCATACACCATGATCAAGTGAGGTTTATTCCAGGAATGCAAGGATTCTTCAATATATGCAAATCAATCAATGTGATAAACCATATTAACAAATTGAAGGAAAAAAACCATATGATCCTCTCAATAGATGCAGAGAAAGCTTTTGATAAAAATCAACACCCATTTATGATAAAAACCCTGCAGAAAGTAGGCATAGAGGGAACTTTTCTCAACATAATAAAGGCCATATATAACAAACCCACTGCCAACATCATCATCAATGGTGAAAAACTGAAAGTATTTGCACTAAGATCAGGAAAAGACAAGGTTGCCCTCTCTCACCTCTCTTATTCAACATAGTTTTGGAAGTTTTAGCCACAGCAATCAGAGAAGAAAAGGAAATAAAAGGAATACAAATCGGAAAAGAAGAAGTAAAGCTGTCACTGTTTGCAGATGACATGATGCTATACATAGAGAATCCTAAAGATGCTACCAGGAAATTACTAGAGCTAATCAATGAATTTGGTAAAGTAGCAGGATACAAAATTAATGCACAGAAATCTCTGGCATTTCTATACACTAATGATGAAAAATCTGAAAGTGAATTCAAGAAAACACTCCCATTTACCATTGCAACAAAAAGAATAAAATATCTAGGAATAAACCTACCTAAGGAGACAAAAGACCTGTATGCAGAAATGTATAAGACACTGATGAAAGAAATTAAAGAAGATACAAATATATGGAGAGATATACCATGTTCTTGGAGAGTAAGAATCAACATTGTGAAAATGACTCTACTACCCAAAGAAATCTCCAAATTCAATGCAATCCCTATCAAACTACCACTGGCATTTTTCACAGAACTAGAACAAAAAGTTTCACCATTTGTATGGAAACACAAAAGACCCCGAATAGCCAAAGCCATCTTGAGAACAAAACATGGAGCTGGAGGAATCAGGCTGCCTGACTTCAGACTATACTACAAAGCTACAGTAATCAAAAGAGTATGGTACTGGCACAGATATAGAAAGATAGATCAATGGAACAGGATATAAAGCCCAGAGATAAACCCACGAACATATGGTCACCTTATCTTTGATAAAGGAGGCAGGAATGTACAGTGGAGAAAGGACAGCCTCTTCAGTAAGTGGTGCTGGAAAAACTGGACAGATACATGTAAATGTATGAGATTATTTCACTCCCTAACACCATACACAAAAATAAGCTCAGAATGGATTAAAGACCTAAATGTAAGGCCAGAGACTATCAAACTCTGAGGGGAAAACAGGCAGAACACTCTATGACATAAATCACATCAAGATCCTTTTTGACCCACCTCCTAGAGAAATGGAAATAAAAACAAAAATAAACAAATGGGACCTAATGAAACTTCAAAGCTTTTACACAGCAAAGGAAACCGTAAACAAGGCCAAGAGACAACCCTCAGAATGGGAAAAAAAAAAAAAATTTGCAAATGAAGCAACTGACAAAGGATTAATTTCCAAAATTTACTAGCAGCTCATGCAGCTCAATAACAAAAACAAACAACCCAATCCAAAAATGGGCAGAAGACATAAATAGACATTTCTCCAAAGAAGATATACAGGGCTTCCCTGGTGGCGCAGTGGTTGAGAGTCCGCCTGCCGATGCGGGGGCCGGGGGTTCGTGCCCCGATCTGGGAGGATCCCACATGCCGCGGAGCGGCTGGGCCCGTGAGCCATGGCCGCTGAGCCTGTGCTTCTGGAGCCTGTGCTCTGCAACGGGAGAGGCCACAACAGTGAGAGGCCCACATACCGCCAAAAAAAACAAAAAGAAGATATACAGACTGCCAACAAACACATGAAAGAATGCTCAACATCATTAACAATTAGAGAAATGCAAATCAGAACTACAATGAGATATCATCTCACACCAGTCAGAATGGCCATTATCAAAAAATCTAGAAACAATAAATGCTGGAGAGGGTGTGGAAAAAAGGGAACACTTGCACTGCGCTGGTGGGAATGTGAATTGGTTCAGCCACTATGGAGAACAGTATGGAGGTTCCTTAAAAAACTACAAATAGAACTACCATATGACCCAGCAATCCCACTACTAGGTATATACCCTGAGGAAACCAGAATTCAGAAAGAGTCATGTACCAAAATGTTCATTGCAGCTCTATTTACAATAGCCCGGAGATGGAAACAACCTAAGTGCCCGTACATAAATCACAGCAAGATCCTTCTTGACCCATCTCCTAGAGTAATGGAGATAAAAACAAAAATAAACAAATGGGACCTAATGAAACTTCAAAGCTTTTGCACAGCAAAGGAAACCATAAACAAGACCAAAAGACAGCCCTCAGAATGGGAGAAAATATTTGCAAATGAATCAACTGACAAAGGATTAATCTCTAAAATTTACAGGCAGCTCATGCAGCTCAATAACAAAAAAATAAACAACCCAATCCAAAAATGGGCAGAAGACCTAAATAGACATTTCTCCAAAGAAGATATACAGACTGCCAACAAACACATGAAAGAATGCTCAACATCATTAATCATTAGAGAAATGCAAATCAAAACTACAATGAGATATCATCTCACACCAGTCAGAATGGCCATCATCAAAAAATCTAGAAACAATAAATGCTGGAGAGGGTGTGGAGAAAAGGGAACACTCTTGCACTGCTGGTGGGAATGTGAATTGGTTCAGCCACTATGGAGAACAGTATGGAGGTTCCTTAAAAAAATACAAATAGAACTACCATATGACCCAGCAATCCCACTATGGGGCATATACCCTGAGAAAACCATAATTCGAAAAGAGTCATGTACCAAAATGTTCATTGCAGCTCTATTTACAATAGCCCGGAAATGGAAACAACCTAAGTGCCCATCATCGGATGAATGTATAAAGAAGATGTGGCACATATATATAATGGAATACTATTCAGCCATAAAAAGCAACGAAATTTAGCTCTTTGTAATGAGGTGGATAGACCTAGAGTCTGTCATAGAGTCAAGTAAGTCAGAAAGAGAAAGACAAATACCGTATGCTAATACATATATATGAAATTTAAGAAAAAAAAATGTCATGAAGAACCTAGGGGTAAGACAGGAATAAAGACACAGACCTACTAGAGAACAGACTTGAGGATATGGGGAGGGGGAAGGGTGAGTTGTGACAAAGTGAGAGAGAGGCATGGACATATATACACTACCAAACGTAAGGTAGATAGCTAGTGGGAAGCAGCCGCATGGCACAGGGATATCGGCTCGGTGCTTTGTGACCGGCTGGAGGGGTGGGATAGGGATGGTGGAAGGGAAGGAGATAAAAGAGGGAAGAGATTTGGGAACATATGTATATGTATAACTGATTCACTTTGTTATAAAGCAGAAACTAACACACCATTGTAAAGCAATTATACCCCAATAAAGATGTTAAAAAAAAAAAAGCATTCATCATTTTAAAAATGTATGTTTTTTTGCATGTTATTTATTATTCTATGCTTTAGTTTTCCTATATGTAAACTGGTAATGACAATAATAACTAGACAGTAGGGGTGTGTGTGTGTGTGTGTGTGATGGCCAATTGAGATAATATATATAACAAGATATATATATCTTGCTTAGAACAAGATCTCACAATTTTTTGCTAGAGGATGTATAGGATGAGTATATTACCGTATAAATTTTGCCAAATGAACTAACTTTAAATCAACGTTTTTAGGACTAAAATAATGTAACCAAGCAAAAAGTAGTGGGATGGTAATAACACTGGGAAATTTCTTCTAGACAGAGCTCAAATCGGCACATCTGAAATACAGGATGTGATGTGTTCAGAAAATGTTCATAGACAAAAATGTGCTATTACTGAAGAATCTGCATTATTTAAGAGAAGGATGTCAGCATAGTGATTGAGTCACTAGCTCTGAAAGCTGTACTGCTTGTCTGTTCTTGAATTTCATATAAATAGAATCATACACTATGTACCCTTTGGCACCTGACACTTTTCACTCAACATAGTGATAGTAAGATTCATATATGTTATTATGTAAAACATTTGTCCTTGTGCAATATTCCATTATATGAATATACCAAAATGTATTTATCACTAATGAACATATAGATTTACCATGTTTGTCATTTATGCTACTATAAATATTGTGTACAAATCATTTTGTTGGCAAATGTTCTCAGTTCATTGGGAATTGATAGCTAGGTACATATATACCCAGGGATAAAAGATAGGCATATGATTAACTTTAATAGATCCTTTCAAATAGGTTTACAAAATCATTATGCCAATTTATACTGCCACAAGCAATGTGTGAGAATCCAATATTTTTGCCAATAATTGTTTTTTTTTTTTTTTTTTTTTTTGCGATATGTGGGCCTCTCACTGTCGTGGCCTCTCCCGTTGCCGGATGCGCAAGCTCAGCGCCCATGGCTCACGGGCCCAGCCGCTCCGCGGCATGTGGGATCCTCCCGGACCGGGGCACGAACCCGTATCCCCTGCATCGGCAGGCGGACTCTCAACCACTGCGCCACCAGGGAGGCCCCGCCAATAATTGTTTTTGTAAATTGTTTTAGTTGTAGCCATTGTGATGGGTTTATGGGTGTAACAGACTTGGTGCTAAAGAACCTGACACAGGGAATGTAGGCTAACAGCAGTTGTCCATATTATCTGACTTAGACTTTGAACAGAGACCATGTACTTTTCTGGCCAGTGTTCAGTCAGTGACGGAGCCGAACATTGCCACAATGTCTTGCCATTTCTCAGAAGTGCAAGCTTTCTTTATGGGCAACATTTGCACTGGAGCTCTTCACTGAGCTGGCTAAAGCATTCTCAGGGCTCCTTGCAGTCTGTTTCTTCCTCTCTGATCCTCAGTTTCTGCCCTGCTCCTTTCACAGATGTTCACTGAAACCTTAAGGATTTTACTTCTTCTTCTACCCTTGATCTTTCAGAGGAATTCTCCTCAACAAATTTCATACATCAACTATGCACTTGATGTCTGCTTCCCAGAGAAACCAATCAACACAGTAGTGATAGTTCACGTTAGTCATAATATTCATTTCCCTAATAAAAAAACAAAACAAAACAAAACTTGATCTTCTTGTCATAGATCTGTTGGCTATGTTAATATTTTCTTCTGTAACACACCATTCCAAACCTTTTGCAGACATTGCTGTTGGGATATTTACCTTTTTTTTATGGAGAAGTTCTTTATAATATTCTGGATAAGAGTTTAATTCAAAAAGATACATGCACCCCAATGTTAATAGCAGTATTATTTACAACTGCCAAGATATGGAAGAAAACTAAGTATCCATCAACAGATGAATGGAAAAAGATGTTGTATATATATATATATATATATATATATATATATATATATATATACAATGGAATGGGGAGAGTGGGAGGTACAAACTATTGGGTGAAAGATAGGTTCAAGGATGTATTGTTCAACACAAGAAATATAGCCAATATTTTGTAACAATTGTACATGGAAAGTAATCTTTAAAATTTGTATAAAAATTTAAAAATTGAAAAATAAGAGTATTAATTAGCTAAATTCTGAAACAACAAAAAAGATTCATTTTTCCAATATAGTATTACAGATATATTTTACCACATTTGTGAATTACTGATTCACAATTTTAGTGTTTTTGGATGAACAGTTTCTTCATTTTAATAATGGCATTCTTTTCATGTTGTTTATGGATAGTGGGTGTTTTGTACTTTTGGTCCTTTTCTTTTTAACTATTTCTTCTTTAATAACATAGTATCTTGCTCTTTTAGTTTCTTTACATTCCATACAAATTAACCACATTAACAAAATGGAGAAGAATGAAAATACATGACCATTGTGTTAGATGCAAAAAAGTATTTGGAAACATTTAACACTCGTTTATTTTATTATTTATTTATTTATTAAACATCTTTATTGGAGTATAATTGCTTTATCATTGTGTGTTAAGTTTCTGCTGTGTTTAAGTGACATCTCTTCACAGTTTGTGAAAATTTTATCATGAGTTAAATGAGTTAAAACACTCATTTATGATAAAAAACTTTCACAAACTGTGAAGAGATGTCACTTAAACACAATGTTTATAAAAAATCTTCAATAAACATATGACTTAAATGTTAAAATTAAGTGTTTCTGTCCTAAGTTTAGAATCAAAACAAAGATGTGTATTATCAGTGGCTCTACTAAACATTGAACTGACAATACCAATGTGGGGCTTTATAATATTTAAAGACTCTTTTGATACCATGACACAACACACTGACACATAGATGAAAAGCAGAACTATTTACATGTAGATAAGGCCACCTAGTAGAGCAATACAAGGAGTTGCACCTGGGGACAGGGTAGCAGCAAGCGAAAACGACAGGAAGCAGTTTATGTATGATGGGCAAGGTGAGATTATTTAGATTTTGCAGTATTACTGTCAGTTGACTCATTTGAATAATTTCCCCCTCCTCTAAGGCATGAGAGCTATTCCTAGTTGTCAGGTCTCTGGTGAGAGAGATGATTTGGGAGGATGCATAAAGACAATTGATTGTCAGATGCTGATAAAGGAAGTGGGGTGTAGACTTAATCAGCTGCTTAAGAATGGAGGTGACTAGACTATACTTGGGCCTCAAAACTGAGTCAAGACAACATTTCAAAACAAAACAAAACAAAAGCTGTATAACATAGGTAAATTACTTTGGTTAATTTTTCAAAACTTAATTCAACCTTCCATTTCTGAAATAAACTTGTTTTGGACATAAAGTACTATTATTTTTAAGTTTTTGTTTTTGTCTGCGTGGCTTGCAGGAATTTAGTTCCCCTACCAGGGATTGAACCTGGGCCCTTGGCAGTGAAAGCATGGAGTCCTATCCACTGGCCCAGGAGGGAATTCCCATGAAGTACTATGCTTTATGTGTTACTAAATTCAATTTGCTAGATTGTGCTTAAGATGTTTATATTTATAGTCATAAAAGATATTGACTCAGTATTTTCTTTTCTTGTAATATCCTTTTCATGTTTTGATATCAGGACTGTACTGTCCTCATAAAATTGGTTGGGAAATGCACCCTTTTCTATCCTTTGAAGTATTTTACATAATATTAGTATAATATTTTTTCTTAAATTCTTGAATGAGTTTACCCATGAAGCCATTTGGATTTGGAGTTTCATTTGTGAGATAGTATTCTCTGAGATTTGTGAGTCAAGTTACTATATATGTCCACTATTTTTATTCATTTCAGTTCTTCTCATGATTTTAATTACTTGTATGTATTGTTTTACATAAGCAATTTTCTATATTTTTTTTCTGTTTTCTCCTCAATCTACTGAAAGATGAAATTTATTTTCCCCTTAGGATGCCCTTCCTGAGTAGTTTTTTTGGTAATTCATCTTGCTTTTTTATAATTATCCAACTTTTTTATAAAAAATTTTAATATATTCAAATGTTTCTTTTTCTCTCATCCCTGACTAATCCTTGACAGTAGATGGTATTATGCATCTTGATGATTTTTAAGAAACAAAACAAAAGTCTAATTTTTGAGTATCTAACTTATTTCATATATACTTCACATTTAAGGTTGAGCACCACTATTTACACAGTCAATTTTAGAATGTTATTGACATAATAACTAATTTTTAAAGAATATTTAAGATGTAAAGCATTGGTATCTCAAAATAATTGATTCACAACACATATCTAGTAAGTGAACACTAGCAAGTGACACAGCAGGCATTGAAACAATGTTTGTCTGAATCAAAAACCCTGTGTTTATCTATTAAATTATATTGACTCACATGAATATTAATGTGATCTTTAATTGATTTTGCTTTTAGAATTGCCTAAAATAATGCATCTGCTTTTAATCAAGTTCTACAGCACTGGGCATTGTGCTTGATGATTTATCAATCATAAATTTTACCTAAAATAAACTAGTGTTTTGTAAAGTGTAATGGAAAATTGTGCATGTGTATATGTGTTTAATTTATTTGGTAAATAAGTTAAACGGACTGAGAGATATGTCAATATTGGCAAGAAATAAAATCTAATATTTACTCAAAGTTCTTTAAAATGCATCTTTCTGTTAAGAAGTATACCTAGAGACGATTACATGAGACCCTATACATACTGTGTTACAATAATTATGTTTTAACATAATCACAGAAATATTCAGTTCTCATGCTTTGTCAATGTTTTTAGTTTGTTTGTTTTTTGTATTTTTTTGGTGGGGTGGAGGCAGTGTTAGAACTTTATTTCACTGTTTTGGATATTTTTACCATGAAATTCACGGAATGTCTCATTCCATTTTTCTAGCTACTTACAATACACTTCTATGTGGCTGTCCTAGTTCACTCTAAATGCATAGTGGCCAAATCTAGGGGAAGTTTTGACTTTACTGAAACTATTCTTCTTATGTATCCATGGCTCTTGACATTTACTCACCAAATCTTTTCTCAAATGCCACTTCTAATCATATTCTTAAAGTTTTTTTTTTTCTTCATTTCCCCACTATAATCAGGAATCTATATTGATCTTTGGTTATCTATAATTTCATGTCTGAACCCCTCAGCTGCCTTTAAAGTTCACTGATAATCCACCCCTTGTCATCAAAATGTCTTTGTTCCCATCCCTTAAAACAACACCTCATCTATTCTTACTACTCCCTATCTATACTAGGGTACTGGTGCCCACTGTTGCATAATCCCTGGCACATTCTTTTAAAGGAAAATATATTCTGAAATGTTGTCTGAAAAAACTTTGATTCCAAACTTAAGTATTATACTCAACAAACATTTCACTTGTAAGGTATCACTTCAAAACAAATGGTTTGTAATATATGTATTCATATGTATATGAATTTAAATATCTATGAAACATAGTGAATATAAAGTATGGTTGTGTATATATGTGTACATGGTACCTAGTGATCTACAAATTTCATTTTAATAAAACAGAGCATTCATTTCTTTGATTATGCCAAACCTATATCTGAAATATTAACCTCAGGTAATCATATTTCACCCTTCCTTTTGAGTTTCAGATCATGAAGAAACCATTCCCAGCTAACCCAATTCTAATGATATTTCATTTTTGTCTAGATTCCTATTCTTTATAGTAAAGAAACCCACTTAACACTTGATTCCAAATTTAACTGTACCACTTCTACTTGCCTGGCTAGTACAATTGAAATGGATCTTTCATTAACTTCTTATAGGATCAAAAGTTGTGTACATATGCACATTACAGTTTCTTGATGGACATGTCTTCATTATTTAGTATACTGATAAACAAAAGTAGAATTTGAAAATACCTAATCGATCTTGTTTATGAAATAAATAACTTTCTCTAATTTGATTGTCCATTTTGTTTCAAATTTTTTGTCTTATGAATAATAGGTTTATTGGCTGAAGTAGAGAGAGAGATTGAAAGATAATGTTAAATAAAAACGCATTGTGGAGAAAATTTCTTTTAATGTTAATTAGACGATGTCACAATAAAATATATCGAAACAATTAAGAGAAATCTAAAAATTTGTGAATATACCTGCCACATAATCCAGTTCTGGATTTTTGCCCCTAGGTATTTATTGTGTATGCATGTGAAAACTGTGCTAGATGTTTTTAATCCATTCTCTATGTCTATCCGAATTCTTTCCATGCTTTATTTACAGTTTCTAGTAAAACATTATGCACTTTTAGTTCTCAATAACTTTTAATTGGTTGAATACAGAATCAGACAAAACACTTTAGAACACATATAAAATGTGCTGAATTTATTTTACTTTAACAATGAAGACTAACATAAAGCATAGTATCGGTACACACGTTGTAATTAAGCAGAATGTGAAAAAGACTATTTTAAGCCTATCCATACATTTGAAACAGATAAAAGTAATCATTTTAAAACTAAAAATTGCAGTGTGTTGGATTAATGGTGCACTTTCTCTAAAATGGACTGGTGAAATTTAATAACACAAAGAGATCCAAAAGCACCTTCCTCTAAAATCTCATATAAGTCACAGTATATATTTCACATTGCAATAATCTTTTACTGTTCTTAGAAAAAATAAGTTTTAATACATACATTTTCTGTGCTTCATTCATAGCATCTGTTTACTTACAGTATGAACATTTCTAATTCAATATTCTGTACAATTTTATTTAATATAAATACACTCCTCTTTTCAGCAAGTTACCCTCTATATATTTTATTCAAATTTTATTCAGAGATGTTAGAAAACATATTAGCTTTCATTAATAGTTCAGAAGTCTGTGTTATTTCAAGGTTTAAAAAAACACACAAGTGAATATGAGAAAATTGCATAGTACTGTAGTTTGTTTTCAAATGAAAATTGTCTCAAAGGTGTATTTTCTCTAAGGCTTTAAGACATTGTAACTTGTTTTGACTGTGTCTCATTTTCTTTCCAATTGTTCTTGTTACTCTTCAGTTGCTCCAACTGAAAGCCATGTCTCCACACATTTTAGTCTTTTTCTGCTATACAAACTCAGCAGAATAGCTGACCAAACCATGCTATAAATACTCATTTCAATCAAAGCCTAAGTAAAAAGTTTGTGCAGTTTCAAACTAAAAAATCGTTTGAAGATACTTGCAGCTTCTAAATCTTTCTTATTATGTGGAGGGAGATTCTAATTTAAAAGACAGTATTTCTACTCCAGTTAATATATGGTGCTGCCCTTAAAAATGCAATTAAGCTGTGTTAGTGGAGAAGTTATGTCAGAAATCATGGAAATTAAACATTTATAACATTGGATCAAAAATGATTTGTGCATCACACTGATGATCTTCCATTTATACAATTACCACATCTTTGGATTGCTTGGGTCTCAAAACAGAAAAAAATAACATTAAGAGAGCATAAATAAGTATGAAATGAGTGTTAGATGCAGTTTCTAATGAAAAATGTATTAGTCCATGCTAATACAAGCAAATAGAAGTTAAAAAGATGGGGTAAGCATGCTCAGCTGCAAGAGCATAATCATTCATGATGCTCCCAGCAGTAGAAAAATCAATGTTTCCAAAAGCCTGGAAATTTTAGTAAAGTGTGTGAAGTACAAAAACTAAGGCTCATACTTTGCACTGGAGCAATATTTTCTGTTCTGGACATGACATTTTAATAGGAATATTAATAAAATTTTACTTATATCAAAAAGAGAATTCAAATATCTTTCATGTGCACACTAGAAGTTGGCTAGTAAACCAAGAATAAAATAGAATTCCTCTTTTATGAACTTGCAGTCTAGTTAAAGGAGAGAGACAAAAATAAATAAACTATAATTCAAGATTAAAAATGATAAATTGTGTGTGTACAGGATCTTATAGCAAAATAGGTGAGAGGAAGTCATATATTAATAAAGGAAAGAAGGAAAGAAGCATTGAAGTGGAGGATTGTATAAGGGTAAAATGAAAGCGTTTTCTTTGAGGAGTGAGGCAGCAGCTGCATCCCTATTCATCCTGCTGTAGGGTGTATCCTTGAAAGCAGAATAGACCAGGTAAGAGGACCAAAGATTTGATTTTACAATGCAGAGCTGTAGCCTTTCTGACTCTTGGTACTATGTATATATAACATTGAAATTAACCTTCTCATAATCAACAGAGGAGACAATCACTTAGGTACATCTATTTGTTTCTTAAGGAGATAAGAGTTTTAATTTTTCTTTCTTCCATTTTACTATTTAATTTGTGTGAAATTTCATCCAGACTTGTAGTCACTTTTGTGCTAACTTACATGCACGCACATTGATAATGTTTATTTAATGTTAAATTGTTTTCCATCTCTCTTCAATATTCATATGAAGGGAACTTTGTTGGCAGGATTATTTTATTTTGCCAGCACTGGACAATCACATGTCAAGAATTTGGCAGAACATTTTCCTGAATTGGAAGGAAGATTGCTAAATTCCCTTTTAATTGTAAGTTCTATTTTATAATTCCATTATTATCATTAAAGGCTCCATTACACAGGATATACTAAGGTAATAACATTAATTTAGTTATTAAAATTGTGAGAATTAAGCACCATATGGTTTTCTTTAAATCAATGTATTATGATCATCAAAACCATCTACAGCCACAGAACCCTCAGTTTCTACTAACACAAATTTCTTATTGTACTATCTTCATCAATACGACATTATACTACTACTTGAAGGAATACTTGTCAAGGGAGATACAAGTTGCAAATAATGTCATTGTTCTGAAAAACCCATTGAATAAACATTAAACTTTTCTGTTTTCAAAAGAGAGCATCAAGTGACTCCCCAAGACTTTTTGAAATACTCAGGTTAAAATCTTTACTTTGCTAAATCCACTAATGCTCCACTATCCTATCATGGTTTTCACCCAGACTTAACCAAGTCCATGTGTTGAGAGACGTAATTTAAACAAGACTAAAAACTTCAAAATTATTGTGACTTTGCCTTTCCTGCTTTGAGGTGTTACTAGGACTCTGTCAAGGTGGCAATAAGAACAAACTCAGTTTTGCTTTTTTTTTTTTTTTTTTGCGGTACGCGGGCCTCTTACTGTTGTGGCCTCTCCCCGTGCTGAGCACAGGCTCCGGACACGCAGGCTCAGCCGCCATGGCTCACGGGCCTAGCCGCTCCACGGCATGTGGGATCTTCCTGGACCGGGGCACAAACCCGTGTCCCCTGCATTGGCAGGCGGACTCTCAACTACTGCGCCACAAGGGAAGCCCTCAGTTTTGCTTTATAGACATTGTTTGGGTGTTCTTTAGGTACATGTAAACTGTATTGACGCACAGAATTTAAAGCATAATTCGCATAAAAAAGAAATTAAGAGATTAGAGTCTACTTAAATAAAAGTTCTGTAAGTCCAAATTCACCACTAAATTTTATGGTTTGTGTGGCAGAGTAATGCCAGACAAAATAAAGGTTACTCAACATTGATAAAAATTGGGAAAAAAAAAAAAAAGTGAAAAGAAGAATGCAATTTAACTGATTACAACCTGTATCTCTGTATCTCTTTATCTATCTACATCTATAGCTATATTTCTGTCTATATCTATTATGTATATCTATATATCACAATAATCCAAGCAAAAACAGATGAAAATGCAGATGATTGACTACTTTCCCAAGTGGATTTGAGAAGCAAGGAAAGGCAAAGAGATATCTCTTAGCTCTTAATCTGGCCCATTCTCCCCTCACATAGACCAAACAAAAAGTTTTGTGAAAATAAGATACAAGAGAGAAAAAAAATTAAGCAGACAGTAATCTTGACATTTCTTTTACTCTTAATTTGGAGAGAAGCAGATGGTTAGGTTAAGCAGAAATTCTGGGAATAGATACACAAATCTAAAACATCCTAATAACAGAAGCTACTCATAAAGCTTGTGTAAAAAAACAGTTTGCTAAGCACTTTTTTGTGTGTGTGCCTATTGGAGAGTGAAGACAAAATTATCATAATCACCCAGAGCTAATTATCTCCTTCAGTAAACAGGAATTTAGCAGAAAGGAAGTTAAATGAGAAAATAGATAAGGCAAAATCCTCTAGGGGAGTATGAAGGCCAAGGAAATAAAGTATTCCAGGAACTCAGTTGAAGTTTTCTCTCCAGTTGGACACTAACAATGACCTGGACCCCAAACCTGTTGTGTCAGCAGTTCCTTCAAGGATCCTTACTTGGAATGGTAGTGTGTGAGAATGAGACTGTGAGGAGTGACGGGGAGATAGGGAAGTGAAATATTGTAAGACAAATTGCCATTGTTGAAGTGTATCTTTAGGAGACCCTCAAAATGGGGAAAAGATAAAAACCTAAGCCATGTGTTCCTCATAAATGCAAGAGTCTTCTACTTGTGTGCTCAGGAAGTAGTGGAGAACTCATTAAGGGCACTTACCACTTAAAAACAGAATCAATTATTCACTAAATAGCCAGGAAAATAAACTAAAAGTTTCAGAATAAAACATAAAGCAATGTTGATTCAGAAATAAATTCTAGAAGAATCCAAAATTTTTTATTAATAACCTCCACCTAGGAACCATCAAAAAACTCATATTTTGAAGGTATCTGTTGTGGCTGGGAGAGAGAGGCTGCAGAGGTGAGAGACAGTAAATGAGGAAACTTCCATAATGTCTACCTGGAATAATGTTTTGATGAATTTAATAGCTGTTTTTGAGTATTTCAAAATCATAAATTTTTTGTTTTGTTTTGTTTTGTTTTGTTGCGGTACACGGGCCTCTCACTGTTGTGGCGTCTCCCGTTGCGGAGCACAGGCTCCGGACGCGCAGGCTCAGTGGCCATGGCTCACGGGCCCAGCCGCTCCATGGCACGTGGGATCTTCCTGGCCCGGGGCACGAACCCCTGTCCCCTGCATCGGCAGGCGGACTCTCAACCACTGTGCCACCAGGGAAGCCCCAAAATCATAAAATTTTAAAGAAATATCATTCAAAGTAATATCTTTCATTGAATGGTATTGTTGATGCTGAACTTATGAAAATTTTGAAGTTCATTAATCACAGGATATAGCTTGAGTATATTCTTTCTAAAAGCAGCTGATTTTAAAAGTAAATTTTCTTTATTTTAACAAAATGATTAAAAAAAAACACTTCCTATTACTCAAGATTCAAAAAAGTATGTTTATTGTAACATTATCTTCTTTACGATGATTTCATGGCAAACAACTACTGAAAAACATTAAAATTTCTTATCAAACTGAAATCATAACTCCACACAAATACTACTAATACTTTCCAGACAACAGTGGGCCATGCATATACTTAATACACTCTTATCATCGCCAAGACATATAAACATTTAAATTTTTTTTCTGAGATCTCCCCTAATATGCAACACTCATTTAAAATATCACACAATTTCTCTAAAGCCTCAATTCATTTGAAATAGTTAAAACATTTTATAAATTAATTTAAATTACATATTCACACACATGAACAAGCACCAAAAAAAAAAAAAAAGCACAAACAGATGTTTCAGTTGAGGTACACATCTGTTGGCACACAAAGAAATTTTATGTATGCTAGATTTCATCTGCCCCTTATTTTTCTCTTGATGGTAAATATTATAACTAAAAATTGTATTTTACCAATTAAAATAATGATCACCAGGAAGTGAAGTTTCTACTTTTGTACTCCACATGTTACATTTATTCCAATTTTTTCTTTTATAAAGGAAATCTCTGAGAAAGAGTATTTTGTGTATCAAAACTGGGATCTACCTGCAAAGTCATATTTGTAATGATTAATTGCAACTGTATTCTATTAACAATTATTAGAAGAATTGTATTGGGATACATTATGTCATCAACTGACTTTATTGTTATTAGCAAGCAAGACACTAATTAAAACCACTTTCTAATTACATATCTACATATTTTGTATTGATATAAATAGCTGCATTATTTTGTTGACACCACGAAGAATAAAAAAGAATTATGATTTATTGCCAATCTGTGAAAAATCATTTAAGTAAAACTGAATGAGAAAACCCTAAAAATTGGTGCACACATTTAAAAGGCCTGCAGTAATCTAAAGGACAAAATGTGTGGTAATTATACCACCCATCTATTACATTTACATATTGTTGGCTTCTGGAAATATCTGAGAACATGTTTAAGTTGATCAAACAACTTACTAAAATAGCCTATAGGAAAAGTTAAGTAAATAGGCAAAAATAATTTAGAGACTTTGTGGGAATACAATAGATACTGAAATTATCCAGGAGGAAAAAAGAGAAATACTTTTTTTTAAATGTCAATCTTCATGGCAATGCCATCATCTTAAAGCATATATTCCTAAATATTTGATGGAGAATCCCAGTTATCTCAGCTTTTCACCATACTTATCCCCAGCCACTTACTATTTTTTCACACATGGGATAAAGTCAAGAGTACTGCACTGAAGTTAGAAAATCCAATTTCAAATATTAGAATAGGTACTTTTTTTGCATGTCATAATTTTTGCATAAATCATCTGGCCTCTGAAATTTTGTGTAAAACTAACTTAATATTTTTGACATAGGAATTTAGGTAGTACAGAAGATTATAGTGCATATTACACTACTCTAACTCAGTGTATTTATTTTAAAAAATGCTTTTCTTTCCTGACTTACTTTCTCTTGAAGTATTTATTCCTAAAAGGCAAATTAAGAAGGTATCAGGTAGTTTAACTTTTAATCAACTACCTTTACAAACATATATTTCTTTTTGTAAGAGCCAATATTATACATTTCAAAATAATTATATTTTAAACTAAAATGTAAATTTCATATATTAAATGTATATTAGTAAAATACATGGTATGTTCAACATAAATTTACTTTTAGATCAGGAAATGTATTGGAAATCATGGTATGGAATAAAAGTTTGCAATGACTGAACATTTAATCTCAAAAGTGTAATTAAAAAAAAAATAAGGATCAATTCCTAGAGTTTTTTTCTGTCTAATACTAGTTGGAGTTTTTTTTGTATATAGCAAAAGGGATGATGTTTGAAAATATCCTTACTGCTTAACATTTTACTCCTTCTATAAGAAAATCAGTTCTTTTTTCCAGATGAAATCATATAAATCAAGTATCTTGAAATTGAGGAGTCTCTTTCCCATGCTACCATCATTTCTCTAATACAGTTTCTAATAAGAGTATCCCTTCATCAAAGCCCTTATTCATAACAGAGAGTACTTTAGATTTGATGTCTGTTTCAAATACGTACATTTCTTGGATGGCTCTTTTAAATTCTGAAGGTAAGGGAAGTTCAAAGAATCTGTTCCTAATTTTACTGCAGTTTTCATATAGGGATATATTTATGTATATCTTATGCTCATTTATTCAAACATAATGTTGATGTTTGGATTTTTTTTTTTTTTTTTTTTTTTTTTTTTGGTTTTTTTTTCGGTACGCGGGCCTCTCACTGTTGCGGCCTCTCGCACAGGCTCCAGACGCGCAGGCCCAGCGGCCATGGCTCACGGGCCCAGACGCTCCGCGGCACGTGGGATCTTTCCAGACCGGGGCACGAACTCGTGTCCCCTGCATCGGCAGGCTGACTCCCAACCACTGCGCCACCAGGGAAGCCCTAATGTTTGGATTTTGAGGAAGCATACTCTATGACAAAAGTTTAATGTACAAATACTCATTAAGCCTATGAAAAGGAGGAGAGGAAGCAGGATTGGGCAGAGGGAGAAACTGAGCAGCAATGCAGCTGCAACAGTTTCTACTGACCTCACATAAACTTGTGAAAGTAAAATGGTCCCTCAGACTTTTGACAGGGGAAAACCCTAAAAGGATGTGATGTGGCCTTGAGCACAGTGGCTTCTGCAGTGGAGGCAATTCCTCAAGGGGCTGATGGCTACAAAATATCTGCTAACAGCGCTCTAAGCAATTAAGTTAACAAGTCCTTCCTTGAAGAGGGATGGGAGTGACACATCTTCTACCCTACACAGAGTATTGAAAAGCACATACAGAAAAAACATCATTGGCATCAGGCTGCTTCCACCAGATTGTTGATGGCATATATATGTGTGGATATATGTAGTGAGTGTGTGTCAAATATTTCACTATAAAATACTCTACATTAAGTCCATTTAAGTTATAATTATCTTAGGGAGATGAGAGGTAAGTTTTAATAATTGACATTTATGATTTTCTGTTAAACATTAATATTTAATGTATAGTTTTATTTAAATCTTTCTTGTCTCTACTTTCCAATTTTTTTTCTGTGTTTGTGTAAAATTTGAATTGATTCTTCAGTATATACTTAAAGGAACTCATCATTAAGCAGTGTGGTTGGCAATTATATTTGAAAATGCATTTATCTTATTGATTCAAATTTTTAAGTTTATAGGAATATTTTCATTTTCTATTTTTTACCTCAGATTTCATCATTTACATTTTCTTAGAGATTTGTTGATTTTGCCCACATTTATTTATTTATTTATTTTTTCTTTGCAAATTTTATTTTATTTAGTTTTTAATTGAAGTATATTAGATTTACAATGTTGTGTTAATTTCAGTGAAAAGTGATTCAGTTTTATATATATATATATATACATATATATGTACATATATATGTATATATATGTACATATATATGTATATATATATAAATGTATATGCATATTTTTTTCAGATTTTTTTCCCTTATAGATTATTACAACATGTTGAGTATAGTTCCGTGTGCTATACAGTTGGTCCTTGTTGGTTATCTATTTTATATTTATTACTGTGTAATAAATTAGGTTAATCCCAAACTCCTAATTTACCTGCCCACCCCTTTCCCCTTTGGTAACCATAAGTTTGTTTTATATGTCTGTGAGTTTATTTCTATTTTGGAAATAAGTTCATTTGTGTCATTTTTTTTAGATTCCACATATTAACAATAACATATATTTGTCTTTCTCTGTCTGACTTACTTCACTTAGTATGATAATCTCTAGGTCCATTCATGTTTCTGCAAAAGACATTATTTCATTCATTTTTATGGCTAAGAAATATTCCATTGAATATATGTATACCACATGTATTTTTTTTCACTTTTTTTTAAATTAAAATTTACTTTTCTTTCTTTTTTTCTTTTTTAAACATCTTTATCTATTCATCTGTCGACGGACATTTAGATTGCTTCCATGTCTTGGCTAATGTAAATAATGTGGCAATGAATGTTGTGGTGCATGTTTCTTTTCAAATTACAGTTTTCTCTGGATATATGACCAGGAGTAGGATTGCTGGATACAATATCTTATGGTATTCTATTTTTTAATATTTTAAGGAGCATCTAGAGTGCCTTCACCAATTTACATTCCACCAACAGTATAGGAGGGTTCCTTTTTTCCCACACCCTCTCCAATATTTATTATTTGTAGATGTCTTAATGATGGCCATTTTGACCAGTGTAAGCTGGTACCTCATCGTACTTTTGATTTGCATTTCTATAATAATTAGTGATGTTGGGCATTTTTTCATGTGCCTATTGGCTATCTGTATGAATTCTTTGGAGAACTGTCTCTTTAGACCTTCTGTTCATTTTTTTGATTGGGTTGTTTGTTTTTTTTGATATTGAGCTGTATGAGCTGTTCATATATTTTGGTAACTACTCACTTGTCAGCAGCAACTTTGCAAATATTTTCTCCCTTTCTATACATCAGCTTTTCTATTTGTTTATAGTTTCCTTTGCTGTGCAAAGCTTTTAAGTTTAATTAGGTTTCATTTGTTTATTTTTGTCTTTATTTCCATTACTCTAGGAAATGGATCCAGAAAATATTGATGTAATTTATCTTAAAGGGTGGTCTGCCTATGTTTTCCTCTAGGAGTTTTATAGTATCTGGTCTTACATTTAGATCTTTAATCCATTTTGAGTTTATTTTTGTACATTGTGTTAAAGAATGTTCTGATTTCATTCTTTTAAATGTAGCTGTCTGGTTTCCAAGCACCATTTATTGAAGAGAAGGTCTTTTCTCCATTCTTGCTTCCTTTGTAATAGTTTAATTGACCACAGGTTCATGGGTTTATTTCTGTCTTGTTCCAGTGATCTATATTTTTGTTTTCATGCCAGTACTGTACTGTTTTGATTACTCTAGCTTTGTATTAGTCTGAAGTCAGGGAGCCTGATTCTTCCAGCTCCATTTTTCTTTCTCAAGATTGCTTGGGCTATTTGGGGTCTTTTGTGTTTCCATATAAATGTTACAAAAAATTTGTTCTGGTTCTGTGAAAAATGCCATGGGTAATTTGATATGGATTGCATTGAATCTATAGATAGGCTTGGGGAGTATGGTCATTTTAACAAAGTTGATACTTCAAATCCAAGAGTATGGTATATCTTTCTATCTGTTTGTGTCATCTTTGATTTCTTTCAACAGCATCTTATAGTTTTCAGAGTACAGGTGTTTTACCTCCTTAAGTAGGTTTATTCCTAGGTATTTTAATATTTTTGATGTGATGGTAAATGGGGTTGTTTCTTTAATTTATCTTTCTGATCTTTTATTGTCAGTGTATAGAAATGCAACAGATTTCTCTGTATTAATTTTGTGTCCTGCAACTTTACCAAATTCATTGATAAGCTCTAGTAGTTTTCTCATAGCATCTTTAGGGTTTTCTATGTATAGTATCATGTCATCTGCAAACAGAGACAGTTTTAATTCTTCTTTTCCAATTTGGGTTCATTTTATTTCTTTTTCTTCTCTGATTGCTGTGGCTGGGACTTGCAAAATTATACTTAATAAAGTGGTGAGAGCAGGTATACTTGTCTTGTTCCTGATCTTAGAGGAAAATGCTTTCAGCTTTTCACTGTTTAGTATGATGTTAGCTGTAGGTTTGTCATATATGGCCTTTATTATGTTGAGGTATTTTTCCTCTATTCTCACTTTCTAGAGAGTTATAAATGGATATTGAATTTTATCCAAAGCTTTTTCTGCATCTATTGAGATGATCACATGGTTTTTATTCTTCAATTTTTTACTGTAGTACATCACATTGGTTGATTTAGAGATAGTGAAAAATCCTTACATCACTGGGATAAATCCCACTTGATCAAGGTGAATGATCCTTTTAATATATTGTTGGAGTCACTTCGCTGGTATCTTATTGGGGATTTTTGCATACATGTTCATCAGTGTTACTGGGCTCTAGTTTTCTTTTCTTGTAATATCTTCATCTGGTTTCAGTATCAGGGTGATGTTGGCCTCATGGGATGAGTCAGAATGTATTCTTTCCTCTGCAATTTTTTGGAATAGTTTGAGAAGGATAGGTGTTAACTCTTCTCTAAATGTTTGGTAGAATTCACTTGTGAAGCCACCTGGCCTGGGAATTTGTTGGAAGTTTTTAAATTACTGATTCAATTTCATTACTGGCAATTGGTCTATTTATATTTCCTATTTGTTCCAAGTTCAGTCTTGGGAGGTTGTACCTCTTTAAGAACTTGTCTATTTTTTCTAGGTTGCCCATTTTTTTGGCATATAGTCGTTTGTAGAAAATACAAACCTCTGTATTTCTGTGGTGTTGGTTGTAAAGTGTCCTTTGTCATTTCTGATTTTATTGATTTGGCCCCTTTTCCTTTTTTTCTTGGAGTCTGGCTTGAGGTTTATGAATTTTGTTTATCCTTTAAAAAAAAACAGCTTTTATTTTCATTGATATTCTCTTTTTTTTTTTTTTTTAGTTTCTACTTCATTTATTTCTGCTCTGTTTTTATGATTTATTTCCTTCTACAAACTTTAAATTCTGTTTGTTCTTCTTTCTCTAGTTGCTTGAGGTATAAAGTTAGGTTTTTCAATTGAGATTTTTCTTGATTCCTGAGGTAAGCTTGTATCACTATAAACTGCTCTCTTAGAACTGCTTTTTCTGTGTTCCATAACTTTTCTATTGTCATGGTTTTGTTTTCATTTGTCTCTAGGTATTTTTTATTTCCTCTTTGATTTTTTCATCAATCCATTGATTATTTAGTAGCATATTGTTTAGCCTCCATGTGTTTGTGTACTTTTCAATTTTTTCCTTGCAGTTGATTTCTAATCTCATAGCATTGTGATCAGAAAAGATGCTTGATATGATTTCAATTTTCTTAAATTTACTGAGGCTTGCTTTATGGCCCAGCATGTGATCTATCTTGGAGAATGTTCCATGTTCACTTGTAAATAATGTGTATTCTGCAGCTTTCAGATGGAATGCTCTAAAAATATCAATTACATTCTATTGGTCTAATGTGTCATTTAAGGCCTGTGTTTCCTTTTGATTTTCTCTCTCAATGACCTGTCCATTGATGTAAGTGGGATGTTAAAGTTCCCTACTATTATCATGTTACTGTTGATCTCTCCTTTTTTGTCTTTTAACATTTGCTTTATATTTAGGTGCTCCTATGTTGGGTGCATACATATTTACAATTGTTATATCTTCTTCTTGGATTAATCTCTGTTCATTATGTAGCATCTTTCTTTGTCTCTTGTAACAGTTTTTATTTTAAAATCTATCTTTTTTGAAATGAGTATTGGCACTCCAGCTTTCTTTTGATTTCCATTTTTCCATCCCCTCATTTTCAGTCTGTATTTGTCTCTAGATCTGAAGTGGGTCTCTTGTAGACAGCACATATAAGAGTCTTGTTTTTGTGTCCATTCTGCCAGTCTGTGTCTTTTGGTTGGAGCATTTAATCTGTTTACATTTAAGGTAATTATTGATATGTATGTTCTTACTGCCATTTTGTTAATTGTTTTATATTTGTTTTTGTAGGTGTTTTGTTTTTCTTTCCTCTTTTGCTGTCCTCTCTTATGGTTTGTTAACTATCGCTAGTGATATACTTGGATTCCTTTTTCTTTTTTGTATGTACATCTATTATAGATTTGTGGATTGTGGCATATATATATATATATATATATATATATATATATATATATCCTTAATTGTTTTAAACTGTTGATCTCTTAATTTAAAATGCATAATAATTATTCACCCTCACCAATTTGAATTTTTCCCAGGTATACAAGGCTGGCTCAACATTCAAAAAATCAACTAATATAATCTATCACATCAACAGATAAAAGCATAAAAATCACATGATCATACCAATAGATGCAGAAAGACTATTTGATAAAATCCAACACTCATTAATGATAAAATTATTGGTAAACTAAGGAAGTTTCCTCAATTAGTTAAAGAATAGCTACAAAATCTGCAGCTAATATCATGCTTAATGGTGAGAAAATAAAAGTTTTCCCATAAGATCAGGAACAAGGCAAGGACATTGCTTCTTACCATTTTTAATCAACATCATACTGGAATTCCTAGCTAATTTAATAAGACAAGACAAGAAAATAAAATGTGTATTGAATGTGAAGGAAGAATTAAAACTTTAATTTTAAAGTTTTTTGTTCATAGATGAAATGACTGTGTATAAAATCCAAGAGAATAAATTTAAAAATTCCTGGGACCAATAAACCATAGCATGGTTGCAGGATAGAAGGTTCATATAAAAAATTTAATCACTTATTACCTACATACCAGCAATGAACAAGTGAAATTTGAAGTTGAGTGCACAATAATACCATTTACATTAGTACTACAAAAATGACATACTTAGGTGCATTTCTAAAAAAATAAAATGTACAAAATCAATATGAGAAAAACTACGAATCTCTGATGAAGAAATCAAGGAAGAACTAAATAAATGGAGAGATATTCCATGTTCATGTATAGGAAGACTCAACGTATCAGTTTTCCCAGTTTTCTCTATAGATTCAATGAAATCCTATTTGAATTTCCATCAAGTTATTTTGTCGATATTGACAAACAGATTCTCAAGTTTATTTGGAGAGGGAAAGACTCAGAAATGCTGACACACTATTAAAGGAGAATAATAAAGTTAGAAGAATGATGCTACCCAATTTCAATACTTACTATAAAGTTACAATAATCAAGACTTTGTGATATTGCCAAAATAATGAATAAAGAGGTCAGTGGAACAGAATAAAGAGCCAAGAAATAGATCCACACAAATATATCAACTGATCTTTAACACAGGAACAAAGGCAATACAATGGACCAAAGATAGTCTTTCCAACAAATGGTGCTGGGACAACTGACACCCACATGCAAAAGAAATGAACGAGATAGAGCCCTTGCACCCTTCATAAAAAGTTAACTCAAAAATATTTCAGAATTAAATGCAAAACATAGAAATATAAAACTCATGGAAGGTAAGATAGGAGAAAATCTAAGTGACCTTGAGTTTGGTGATGACTTTTTTGGATATGACCTCCATGATACATGAAAGAAAGACTTGCCAAGCCTGACTTCATTAAAATTAAAAATTTTAACTCTGCAAAATATACTCTTAAGAGAATGAGAGGTAAACCACACTGGGAGAAAATATTTGCATGATATATATCTTATAAAGAATTGCTATCCAAAACATTAAAAAAAAACTCTTAAAACTCCACAATGAGAAAATAAACAACACAAGAAAAAATGTGCCCAAAACTTTAACAGACACCTCACCAAAGTATATATATACAGATTGCAAATAAGCATATGAAAAAATCCTCAGTATCATATTTCATCAGGGAAGTGAAAATTAAACCAAAAATGAGACATCAGTACATATATACTAGAAGAATCCACATTCAAATCACTGACAGTACCAAATGTTGGTGGAGATATGTAGTAACAGAAACTCATTCATTGTTGGTGGAAATGCAAAGTGCCCACTTTGGAAGACAGTTTGACAATTTCTTACAAAACTAAACATTCTCTTACTATAAAATCCAGCAATTGTACTCCTTGGTTTTCCACAACATAATTCAAAATCTATGTCCACACAAGAACCTTCACATGGCTATTCATAAGAGATTTATTCATAATTGTCAAAGCATGAACATCCAGCTTTTGGATAAGTAAGTTGTGGTACATCCAGACAATGAAATACTATTCAGCACTACAAAGAAATGAACTATCAAGTAATGACAAGAAATGGTAGAACCTTAAATGCTTATTACTAAGTTGAAGAAGCCAATTAGACAAATCTACGTACTGTATGATCCCAACTGTGACAAGGCATTCCAACTCTGGAAAAGTCAAAACTGTGGAGGCAGTTGAAAGGTCAGTGGTTGCCAGGGTTTAGGGGACAGGGAAGAATGAATTCACAGAGCAGAGTATTTTTAGAGCAGTGAAACTACTCTGTATAATGCTATAATTGTGGATGCATGTCAATATACACTTTTCAAAAGCCATAGAATGTACTAGGAGTGTACCCTAATGAAAATTGTGGAGCTTGGGTGATAATTATGCATCAATGTAGGTTTATGAAATATACAAATGTACTACTCTGATAAAAGATGTTGATAATGTGGGAGGCTATGCATGTGTATATGGTAAACCTCTATACCTTCTGCAAGATTTCACTATGAACCTAAAACCACTCTAGAAAATAAAGTTTATTTTAAAAAGAGACAAAAATGTGAAAAAAAAATGTGACTTGTTCTCTTTCATCTCTACACAATTCAGTTCATATAGCATTTTTTGTGTATGTGAGTGCTTGTGTTTGTGTATGCGTTTTTATATGAAATTTATCTGTTATATGATATTTCTCTTTTATCATCTATATTTTGTAACTCCTTTTACATGTGATCTTTAGCTTACAGATTGTTGTATGATATATTCAATAAATATTTTTTTAGTTTCCCAATTTGATGTTTTATGGGTGTTTTGTGATGAGAAGAATGTTACATATGGAAGATATGCTGTGTCATTGAAGATGATGTATTTGGTCCCCTGTAGAACCTTTGCCTCTGTTACATCTAGATACTTCAGCAGTCAATTAATAGCTAATGGAGCTAAAGATAAATAGTAAATAAGAATAGTATCACCAGATGATTGTTAAATCAACATTATTGCTAATTTGAAATTATATTCAATGTAGGTCAAGACAGAATTTAGTAGGAAGTGATCAAAAAGGAAGTTTTAGGTTAGGGATATAGAAGGCATTCTTTCAATAATGAAATTAAAGAAAATAAAGTAGATTTGTAAGTAAATAGAAAACATATATAAATCTATCCTTAGGAAAGCAACAGTGGCTTATAATATGTATTAAAATTAATATAAAATATTAAATTAGGCAAGTATGACATAATAAAATATTGATTAGCAGTGTTAATATAAAATATTTTGAAATTAAAGGCATCATTTCCCTCCTCCATCTTTTCTTTCTTTCTTTCATCCTTCCTTTCTTCCTTTCTTTCTTTCAAACCCCTACACCATGGTCTCGCAAAGAAAGTACCTGATGCTCTACCACAAATCTTTATGTGCATATTCCAAGTGGAACATATAAAAAAAAAAAAATATTAGTATACCTTGCCAATAGTATTATCTATAAATGTAAAATATTATTTGTAAATTTATGTAAACAACATTTATATTATTAGCATATTTTAAATTGATAATATTACATATAAAGTAAATTGTTAAAGCATTATTTATTGTCTATAATTCAGAATAATAATTATGTTGAAGGCATATTTAACTATTTTCATATCTGAAGAGAAGATAATACACAATATGAATTCTTTAAATCACTTCCTAATCTATGATTCCATTTAAATATCACTCAATAAACTGAATTGAAAGTCAGGCCATAATCAGAATATCCAGTTATTTTATTTTTCCCTAGGCAATGTAATTACCAATAAAGCCAATCTCTTTGATTGTTTTAAATACAAATTAAAACAATATGCCTGAATATGACTATTAAAATATACTTTTAAAAATGCAACTGTAGTGTGTTAAATTAAGTGATTTAAACAATACAAAGGAATTTTTCTTTTCAACCAACAAAAAGTCAGATTATAGCTAACACAGGTTGTTTAGAATCATGCTGCATTTTAATTATCACTGTCAGTGTTAGTGGTTACCAAAGAACTTCCTTCACTTCTTTAGCTATCACAAGACACATTTATCATATTAAATAGAACAAAAGCTAAATTGATATTTTTAAGTTTCCATCATCTTCAACAGCAAGGCACAATTTAGAATGGTTGATTTTTATTACATTAATTTAATATAATGGAATTAAAGTTAAATAAGCAACCAGTATTAAAAGGGATAATTTCTAGTTGTTTTCTAATAACTGCAAGTCAACCATTTTCCTCTGATTGTTCAATGTAAGACTGATGAGGACATTGAAGAGATCCTTTCTCTAAGCAGACAATGAAATATAACAGTGTAAACTTGAGATATAAAAGCTAGAAAGGAGTTCTTCATAGAAAAAAATTTGAGACAAACACTACGGTTTTAAAGGTTAGTTTTAGGTATTGTGAATGAACCATATGTTCTCATCACTGTCATCTGTTATGGTAATCAGGTTAAGTACTTTTTCAATAAATTAAAATATTTTGTTCTAGTTCTGTGAAAAATGCCATTGGTAGTTTGATAGGGATTGCAATTAATCTGTAGATTGCTTTGGGTAGTGTAGTCATCTTCACAATGTTGATTCTTCCAATCCAAGAACACGGTATATCTCTACATGTGTTTGTATCATCATTAATTTCTTTAATCAGTGTCTTATAGTTTTCTGAATACAGATTTTTTGTCTCCTTAGGTAGATTTATTCCTAGGTATTTTATTCTCTTTCTTGCAGTGGTAAACGGAAGTGTTTCCTTAACTTCTCTTTCAGATTTTCATCATTAGTGTATAGGAATGCAAGAAATTTCTGTGCATTAATTTTGTATCCTGCTACTTTACCAAATTCATTGATTAGCTTTAGTAGTTTTCTGGTAGCATCTTTAGGATTCTCTGTGTATAGTATCATGTCATCTACAAACAGTGACAGCATTACTTCTTCTTTTCCAATTTGGATTCCTTTTACTTCTTCTTCTCTGATTGCTGTGGCTAAAACTTCCAAGACTATGTTGAATAATAGCAGTGAGAGTGAAAAACCTTGCCTTCTTCCTTATCATAGAGGAAATGGGTTCAGTTTTTCACCATGAGAATGATGTTGGCTGTGGGTTTGTCATATATGGCCTTTATTATGTTGAGGTAACTTCCCTCTATGCTTACTTTCTGGAGGATTTTAATCAAACATCGGTGCTGAATTTTGTTGAAAGATTTTTCTGCATCTATTCAGATGATCATATGATTTTTCTCCTTCAATAAGTTAATATGGTGTCTCACATGGATTGATTTGTGCATATTGAAGAGTCCTTGCATTCCTAGGATAAACCCCCTTTGATCATGGTGTATGATCCTTTTAATGTGCTGTTGGATTCTGTTTGCTAACATTTTGTTGAGGATTTTTGCAATTATATTCATCTGTGATATTGGCCTGTAGTTTTCTTTCTTGTGACATCTTTGTCTGGTTTTGGTATCAGGGTAATCGTGTCCTCGTAAAATGAGTTTGGGAGTGTTCCTTCCTCTGCTATATTTTGGAAGAATTTTAGAAGGATAGGTGTTAGCTCTTCCCTAAATGTTTGATAGAATTCGCCTGTGAAGCCATCTGGTCCTGGGCTTTTGTTTCTCGGAAGATTTTTAATCACAGTCTCAATTTCAGTGATTGTTATTGGTCTGTTCATATTTTATATTTCTTCCTGGTTCAGTCTTGGATGTTGTGCTTTTCTAAGAATTTGTTCATTTCTTCCAGGTTGTCCATTTTATTGGCATATAGTTGCTTATAGTAAACTCTCATGAAACTTTTCTGCAGTGTCAATTGTTATTTCTGCAGTGTCAGTTGTTATTTCTCCTTTTTCATTTCTAATTCTACTGATGTGAGTCTTCTCTCTTTTTTACTTTATGAGTCTGATTAACGGTTTATCTTTTTTTTTTATCTTCACAAAAAAAACAGCTTTTAATTTTATTGATTTTTGCTATTGTTTCCTTCATTTCTCTTTCATTTATTTCTGATCTGTTCTTTATGATTTCTTTCCTTCTGCTAACTTTGGGGTTTTTTTTTTGTTCTTCTTTCTCTAATTGCTTTAGGTGTAAGGTTAAGTTGTTTATTTGAGTTGTTCCTTGTTTCCTGAGGTAGGATTGCATTGCTCTAAACTTCCCTCTTAGAACTGATTTTGCTGCATCCCATAGGTTTTCAGTTGTTGTGTTTCCATTGTCATTTTTTCTAGGTATTT
Source organism: Lipotes vexillifer (assembly GCF_000442215.2). Taxonomy (NCBI): domain Eukaryota; kingdom Metazoa; phylum Chordata; class Mammalia; order Artiodactyla; family Lipotidae; genus Lipotes; species Lipotes vexillifer. The sequence continues at coordinate 1,031,310 of NW_006791665.1, forward strand.
TTTAATTTCCTTTTTGATTTCTTTGGTGACCTCTTGTTTCTTTAATAGTGTATTTGTGTGGAAACACACACAAAAAAACCCTAATAGCCAAAACAATCTTCAGAAAGAAAAATGGAGCTGGAGAAATCAGGCTTCTGGGATTCAGACTATACTACAAAGCTACAGTAATCAAGACAGTATGGTATTGGCACAAAACCAGAAATATAGATCAATGGAAAAGGATGGAAGTCCCAGAGATATACCCACACACATATGGTCAAGTTATATTTGATAAAGGAGGTAAAAATGTACAATGGAGAAAAGACAGCCTCTTCAATTAATGGTGCTGGGAAAAATGGACAGGTACATGTAAAAGAATGAAATTAGAACACTCCCTAACACCAAATGCAAAAATAAACTCAAAGTGGATTAAATACCTAGATGTAAGGCCAGACACTATAAAACTCTTAGAGCAAAACTTAGGCATAACACTCTATGACATAAATTGCAGCGAGATGCTTTTTGACCCACCTGCTAGAGAAAAGGAAATAAAAACAAAAATAAACAAATGGGACCTAATGGAACTTAAAAGCTTTTGCACAGCAAAGGAAACCATAAACAAGGTGAAAAGACAACCCTCAGAATGGGAGAAAATATTTGTGAATGAAGCAATTCACAAAGGATTAATCTCTAAAATTTACAAGCAGCTCATGCAGTTCAATATCAAAAAAACAAACAATCTAATCCAAAAATGGGCAGAAGACCTAAATAGACATTTCTCCAAAGAAGATAAACAGATTGTGAACAAACACATTAAAGGATGTTGAACATCACTAATCATTAGAGAAATGCAGATTAAAATTACAATGAGTTATCACCTCACACCAGTCAGAATGGCCATCATCAAACAATCTACAAACAATAAAACCTGGAGAAGTTGTGGAAAAAAAGGAAACCCTCTTGCACGGTTGGTGGGGATGTAACTTGATACAGCCACTGTGGAGAACAGTATGGAGGTTCCTAAAAAAGTAAAATTAGAACTACCATACAACTCAGCAATCTCACTACTGGGCATATACCCTGAGAAACCCATAATTCAAAAAGAGTCATGTACCACAATGTTCATTGCAGCTCTATTTACAATAGCCAAGACATGGAAACAACCTAAGTGTCCATCAACAGATGAATGGATAAATAAGATGTGGCACACATATACAATGGAATATTACTCAGTCATAAAAAGAAATGAAATTGAGTTATTTGTAGTGAGGTGGATGGACCTAGAGTCTGTCATACAGAGTGAAGTAAGTCAGAAAGAGAAAGACAAATACCATATGCTAACACATGTATACGGAATCTAAAAAAAAAAAAAAAATGGTTCTGAAGATCCCAGGGTAGGACAGGAATAAAGACACAGATGTAGAAAATGGACTTGAGGACACAGGGAGAGGGAAGGGTAAGTTGGGACAGAGTGAGAGAGTGTTATGGACATATATACACTACCAAATGTAAAATAGATAGCTAGTGGGAAGCAGCTGCACAGCACAGGGAGTTCAGCTTCATGCTTTGTGACCACCTAGAGGGGTGGGATAGGGCAGGTGGAAGGGAGTTGCAAGAGGGTGGAGATATGGAGATATATGTATATGTATAGCTGATTCACATAGTTATAAAGCAGAAACTAACACACCATTGTAAAGCAATTTTACTCCAATAAAGATGTTAAAAAAAATACAATTGAATAGAAAAATATTTTGAATTGCTTCTTTTTTAAGTAAGTGGAGGCCGTGCAATGGACTAAATAGAATGTGTTTTTGTTTTGCTTTGAAGATCTTGGTTAAGGATTCCTAATATTCGCCATTTATATCTCCTGTTGAAAAAAAAATTATAATGGTCAAAATCTCTGCATTTCTTAACATTTTCTAAGCTGTTCTAAGGGATGGTTAAAATGTTTATGTTTAAAATATGTATTTTCAGGAATTCCCTGGTGGTCCAGGGGCTAGGACTCTGTGATTCCACTTTCAGGGAACACAGGTTCTATCCCAGGTCAGGGAAATAAGATGCTGCATGCTGCCTGGTGCAGCCAGAAAAATTTTAAAAATTAATAAAAATACATACTTTCATTTCAAACTTTCAGCAATTAACATAATCCTTTCAAACAATATTTACCCATGTGGTTGAGCATTAAGTTATTTTGAGATTTCACACAGGTCATTCCAATTACCAGATATTCCTGGCATCATTAGTACTGCACTCTGACAGTGTAACTAGGAAGTACACTAATTTCTCTAGCAATTGTAGGTTTACATTAACCATGAAGCAAACCCCAAGAGTTTTTCATTGATTTTTGGAACTAATGAATAAAGTAGATCGTATTGAATTCCCTAAAACTGATGAAAAGATTTCAGGACATTTGAAAAACTTCTTAAACAGTTAAAAATTCCAATGACTGGTAGTTTACAATCTTGCAGAATACACTCTGGCATCTGTGGATGTGCCTTAAAAAGGTTAGGAGAAGGTGGCTCAGAAATATGAAGAGGGAATATGTTGGTTGAAGAGGTTTTCTTGTTTTATGGATAGTTTGTATTTTACTATGAACTATGCTTTTTGGTTATATGAATTATTCTTATATTCATCAATACCAATTGTGTAGAACTAATTAACATTTAGGTTAGTTAGCATCCTCAAAATTATATTCTTGGGAAAACTATGACTTTAAAATTTGCATGTAGAAGCACCACACAATACATATGCATGGTGAAAACAAACCTAATTAAACTACACCTATAGGGCAAAGATGGCAAACTTTTTTATTTGTTGCTTTACAGATTAATTATAAAACTAAATATATTTTTTATGATTATGATTTTGTATGAGTAGGAAAATATAGAAAATTGAGATAATATTGCAGTCTGATTATTTTAAGAAAACTTTGAGAAAGAGAAAACAATATAAACTACAGGCCTTTTTACCTTCTTTGGTGCATCTGTTGGAGAAACCCTATTTCCCATAAATTTACATGTTTGCTTTTCTACATGTTGTCACCAAAGCAGCTGAGCTATAATAGAAAAACTCCATAAATGCTGTAGGTTCTATTTAAATTCTTAACCACCTATTTCAAAGTCTTTCTTATTAAGATCCAGAAGTAATATATGTATTCCCACCTCTTATGGTGATTTTTAAAATATTCTTAATTTTTCTTACAACTACAGAAGTAATACATGCTTGTTGGAAAAGATAAAATGGTACAGAAACATATAAGATATAGTAATTTAGCACTTATACCTATGCAAGATCATATAAGAATTATAGGATAGAAGGAGACACAAGCAGTCATCAAAATGATCACCAAATGAATTTAAATTACAAATTATAAGTTTATTAATGAGAGTTACATAATACTATGAAACAGGTGGACTGGTCCTCATTGGAGTTGTCAGGCAAAACTTCCCCAAAGAAATGGATGGCTAGACTAGATTTGAAAATGAGGAATTAATTAGGTGGAAAGTTCAGCATGCAAACAAGCTTTGAGGTGCAAGAAGTACCCCTTAGGAAACACTAAAAGAGCCAGTGGGGCTGGAACTAGAGGAAGAGGACCCTTGTGAAGCATTAGAATTAGTCCAGGGTCAGATGACTTGTTTTCACCTTGGATCAGTAAGAAAAGAAGAAACCCTTCACCTGTTCTAAGTAGGTAGGGAAATATTCTGTTCTGATACAGTCATGTTGAACTCTGCTTCCTCAGCCCAGTAAGGCTGCCCTCCTCTGATGGTGTTCTAGTCACCTTGCCATTGGACAAAGCCAGCTAGATTGATATATCATCTAGCATGCTTCTCTTCATGCAAAGGTGGAATCTCCTCCAATATCTGCCTGCTTCTCCTGACTCTCCTGTGCCTTCTGTTTGCTTTTGAAATTTTCCTCTCAGATTGTATCATTTTTTACTGGCAAGAAAGTAAGTGCAATAAAAGAACATATAGATAGATATAGATATAGACAGATATAGATACAAATATATAGATATACCTATACCTATACATATATATATTTGTTTTAAGTAAATTATTTTCTCTTTGCTCTCTTTCTTTAAGAAAGACCCTTTCTCTTCTGAACCTGGTAAATAACCAGACTCAAATTCAGATCTGATAATACATAGCAACCACCAACAAAACAAAATTTTGTTTTTTCTCTTAAACATAAATTAGAAGAATATTCTCATGCTATTTAAAGAATCACATAAAATCAAATATTATCTGGTAATATTTCTTCAGTGAGGTTGAATAATTAATTCTTGAGGTAAGTGGAAAGGATAGAAAGTGAAATGTGAAACTAAAATAAAAACAACTCTTCAGGGCTTCACTGGTGGCGCAGTGGTTGAGAGTCCGCCTGCCGATGCAGGGGACGCGGGTTCGTGCCCCTGTCTGGGAAGATCCCACATGCCCCGGAGAGGCTGGGCTCGTGAGCCATGGCCACTGACCCTGCGTGTCCGGAAAACTCTTCAACTGATTAGAAAGCACTGCTTTACCAAGCAATAACACTGTTTTTAAATTATAAGTTTCTCTCTACTGATTTTTAAATTCCTTATTGCCCTTATTCAGTCAAATATGTAAGTATTTAAAGGTGATTTGCAAATGCATGAATGGCTGAATGCTTTCCCTTTTCTGCTTCTGAGAGTACAGTTTGCTTCTATGTATTTCATGCTTTGTGTATATACTCAAAAGACACATTTTTGGTTTATATTTAGGGATTTTCACACACTCTAGAAGAAATTTAGGGTACACCTATAAAGACCACCAAACTGAAAAATCATGTTTACTTATGTTCTGGAATTCTGACCATTATTTCATGAGTATCAGTGAAAATACAGTTTAAATGCCAGGAAAAATTACTTGTAAACCTCTATTTCTATTTTATTCAGAGTTCTCAAAAGTCTAAAGTATTTATATTTTCATCAATAATGATCTATTGCTTTAATGTCCTACTGAAGTCCCTGAGACATGAATGATTTGCTCTATTAATATCTTCTTGTTTTTGATGAAAGAGTTGTTTTAGTTATCTTTGCTATGTAATAAATTATTACCAATTTTGTGGCTTAAAGTAAGATTCAGATTCTTTAGGGCAGAGGCTTGGCCATTGTTTGGCTGGATGATCTGCTCAGGGTCTTCACGAGGCTTCAGGAAATCAAGGTGGCAGTCAGGGCTGCAAACTCATCTGAAGCTCAGTTTTCTTCCAAGTTCACTGGTTATTGTCAGCTCCTTAAATTTTAAGACTCAGTCCCTGAGTTTGTGGAGATCACCTATTATTCCCTGACACATGGCCCTCTCCACAACATGGCAGTTGTTGTTTCAAGGTCCAGAGGAGTGTCTACTGCTGCTTCCTGATATTTACTTCTAATGCCTCTTTTATAGGGCTTAGCTGATTGTGTCACAACCATAGCCAGGGATAATTTCTCTACTGATTACCTCAAAGTCAGCTGATGAGAAATTATAATTACATCTGCAAAATCCATTTACTTTTGCCATCTAGTGTAATTTAAGCAAGGGAAACATACGCCATTGTATTCGCAGAATCCACCCACACTTAATAGGAGGAAATTACAGAGAATTTCCACTAGGTGGCAGAAATCTTGCAGTCATCTTAGAATTCTGCCTACCATGTAAATTTGAAAGAAAGTATTAAACAATATGATTAACATAATTGTTTCAGGAAAGTAAGTGTGCAATGAAAGTGTTTATTTTATGAATGACACACTGTTTCTAGAATGTAGTAGTCAGTTAAACATGTAATATTTTTCTATGAAAATGATATGTAATCCTCTAGTAGGCAAAGTAAACTGTAGGTTTAAGTAGGTGGAAAAAAATTAAATCAAACACTGCTTTCTCACATGTTTCAATCTGTTTACAATTTGCTAAGGATTTTTAAAGCTTCTACATGAGGAAGAAGGTATTTATTGAATGCAGTTGGAATTAAATACAATTAGATGAGCTCTGATTTATAATGTTACCAAATTCTTTTCCATTATCCAGTAAAGAAATGCCCGAAATGTGAAGGAGAACCCTGAATTAACTTCCATATTACATGAAGCACACTTACTAGCCTCAGCCTATTTAATAATATGTAGGGAGCTCTATCATTTCTGCTTTTCACTACTTGGTCCTGAACTAAATAGCAAGTAACTAATATGGTCCATAGTTTTCCACCTTATTGTTGCTACCAAATTAAGTTTTCATTACTTAAGTGTACTTGGGCCTGTTTGACGGCACTTTGGAGCATGGTTCTGTTTCTTGTTATAGCATTCAGTGTCTTAGAAGGGCTTATATTAATTAAACTATTTATATGAGGACTGTAAATTTTTGACTTTAGGAAGATTACTGTAAATCAATTCTGCTGTCATTTTTTTTTTAAAGATGTCTTGATAGGTGGAACACATAAAAGAAAAATTATGATATTGAACTGATCTTTAATAATATTCACTCCATTGTAAGAGTTCATCTTGCTAAACAGCTTTTCATTAAGTAAATCAAATATTTGGGGGCATCATTGTAATTATATATTCCTTAATGTTAAATTTATTGAATATCTACTTTTCAGTTAGTTAGATGAAACTTTTTCAATATTTAACATGCATATGGTGCATACTGCTGTGTGAAACTTAAATCCTTCAGTTTTGCTTTACACGATTAACATTTCACCCAGCTTAATCTGCATATTTCATTTCAAACTTCTGGAATGGTCTGAGATGCATGCTTTGAATGGAAAAACAACAGCCTCAACTCTGAGAAGATGAGTTTGTTATGGTCTTACTAGCAGAACTGATCCATTTGCTATCAATTTCTTGGACTTTACAATTCACTTGTATATGTGAATGTGTGTGCTTCATTCACATACTTGCTTGTGCAAAAAGCTTTGGTTACCTTTCAAACACCATAAGAAATATAGTCAGTTTATTCATCTGTTCTTTCATGTAGAGGATTTCTGTTTCTGAAAACTTTCCACAATTTTATTGAATGAAACAAAATAAAAATAAACATAAAGCAGTGTACTATTTTTTGTAGGGTGAGGGGATTTAATGACCCCACCACATGTTATATAAGAGTTTATTAGGTAAAAATTTCAGCATAGCTCAACAATCTTCTTGTTCTAACCTTTATTCTTTATCTCTTGTTTTTCAAGTACTATACACTATTGTTGTATACCTGTTGCCAAAATGCTTTATGCAATTTTAAGCAAGAGTAAACTTAAGTAATCAGAGTTTGAATTTAATTTCTAATATCCTTCACCACAGAAATCACAAGAGAATAGGGGGTCCACATTGCCTATTTTAAGAGAAAAAAAATTTTTTTTTTTTGCAGTAGGCGGATCTCTCACAGTTGTGGCCTCTTCCATTGTGGAGCACAGGCTCCGGACGCGCAGGCTCAGTGGCTATGGCTCACTGGCCTAGCCGCTCCGTGGCATGTGGGATCTGCCCAGACTGGGGCACGAACCCGTGTCCCCTGTGTCAGCAGGTGGACTCTCAACCACTGCGCCACCAGGGAAGCCCTAGTGTAATGTTTTTTTAAGAACACTTGATGAATGTTAGCTAAGAAAGTTAGTAAAGCAATAGTGATTTTGAAACCAAGGTTTTAAGAAGCTAATAATATGGATATTCAAGAAAATATTAAAATATTTTGATACACTTTATTTACAGTATGAGCATATAATTTGGTTACCTTACTTTAGGTGAATGCAATAAAATATGTTTAAGGAGTAATCCATCCATATTAGACATTGTAAAATATTTTGTTAAAATTAGTACATCTTTTCAGTTTTCTCATTGAATAAAACATATTCCAGACATGGTTAGCTTGAGTTGAAACTTAGAGTGAGATACAATGACATTAGTCTGGTTATCAAAATTATATAAAATTTTAAGGTGTTAGAATAACTAACGTTTCCACCCATTCACCTGTTTAAGAAATATTTATGGAGTGAACATTATTTGTCAGTCACTGTTCTGAATGACCAGAATGCTGTGGTACTCAATTTAGTTAAAGTCTCTGATCTTAAAGAGGTTCTATGCTAATAGGGTGATACAAATAAACATTCTGTGTGTGTGTGAGACATATGTGAGATAGTGCTAAGTGTTGTGTAGGGAATTAAAGTAAGTAATGTGATAGTGACTTTTTTATTTCCTTAGATTGGATGGGCAAAAGGATGACACTTAAGAAGAAATTTGAAGGTCAAGGAATTCACAATAGAAAGAGGAGAAGGAAGAATATTTCAGGAAATCAGAACACCTATCTCAAATATTCTTAAGTGGTTAAGAGCTTTTCATATTTGAAAAACTAAAACTGTAGTGTGAGTTTAACACAGTAGGTAAGATGAAGAGTAATGAGATATATGGCTAGGGCCAGACCACCTAAGGCTTTCATAAGTTAGGGGAAGGAGTTTCAATCTTTCCCCCCTTCCCAATGTAATTGCTTGCCTTCCTTCCTTCCTTCCTTCCTTCCTTCCTTCCTTCCTTCTTTCCTTCCTTCCTTCCTTCCTTCCTTCCTTTGTCCCTTGTTACAGTAATATCAGTGAGAGTTCACAGTGACTTTTTTAAGGTGGTAGTAATGTATATTAAGAACATAGGCAGAGTCCATATATGTTTAGAGGCAGCAGAAGTGGAATTTTTTGATGTAATCAGTGTGGAGAGTATAGTTGGGAAGGAGAAGTATCAACGGGAACACAATTATTTTAGGTTTGACAACTGGATGCTAGTGTTTCCTTTCACAAAATTGAAAGAGTGAGGGACATGCAATTTAAGTGATGGCAGAGTCAAGATTTTTATTTTGCCTTTTTTTAGTTTTGAGATGTTTGTTTTGTTGAAGCATCAAGTAAATAATTATTGATATGAGTCTAGTGTCTGGACTAGAAGTTAAGGTAGGAAACATAGCTTTTAAAATCATCTCTGCATTCACAGATTTTTTTTTTCCCTAGAAACAATTATATATATATATATATATGTATATACTTAAAATAGTCTCAATCACTGGTTTTATATGCATAAGAAAGAAAAAATCTTTTTTTTTTAAAATTTTCATTTAAAAATAGCATATTGACCATAGGACATTTTAAAGCAAAGAATGAAAGCAATAGTGCCAACACAAATTAACATAACGATTAAGATTTTAGTGTACCTGTATCCATTTTTAGATTGCCTATGTAAAAAAAGGCATAGCCAGTTCACTGGCTAAAGCTAAAATATCACCAAACACTTTTTGTTTAATTTGGAAGTTATTTTTTCTTTAACAATAGTTCTATTTACTAGAACAATAGTTCTAGTAAAGAGCACATCCTTACCCCATTCATTGTTTACAAAATCCCTGTCCCCCGTGCTATTTTCTTTATAGGACTTTGGACTCAACAGCACAGTAGATGATAGAAACAGAAGTGAATGTAGCTATAATGGCTACTGTATACCTAGATGCAGTGTATAGAAGAAGCATCATATAGAGCAAAATATCCCAATCTGCTACACTTACCCAAATCTTAGCATTTTATCTCATGCCTGTTTTGCAGGATGCAGCTACTTTTCTGTACTTAATTGAATTTACAATAGTTTGCTGATGGCCAGGATTCCATATTTCCCCACATTATCTTCTTAGCATCTGTCTTTTTCATTCCTCGATCATTGTCTATAAGATTAAAAACTCTACTCTGAGCAAAGCCTTGTTTTTACCCCGTGCTCTGCCAACCTGGAAACAGCTCCAGAGTCTTATCTCATTTATACAGAATGCCAAATCCTATTCCCTTAATTGCCTCAGCTGGGGAGCCAAGAGTGCATAAAACAGCTAGTGGCAAGTGTGTATATAGCAAATAGGTAGGGCAGACACTCCTGAAAAATGCAATGCTGTACTAAGAATTTTGCAGTTAGGGGCTTTTTCCTCTGGAGGAAACCAACCCAACTAGTTCTGTTAAAACTCATTTACTATACACAACCACCTTCCAGATGGTAGCCTCTGACACCACAAAGTGCCAGAAGCAGAGCTGTGACTGTAAGATGTACATGTGAATGTGGTAGGGTAAGAAATCCTTTTTTTATTAGCAACTGAAGAAAGCATTTATGAAATGGAGACTTTGTGGCTGCTCTTCACACTCAGTGGTAATGCTGCTGTGCTTTGCAATCAGCATAAACCTGAATTCTATTTTGCTCATTTGTACATGTGTTAAAGGTCTATTTTCGGGCTTCATTGTTTTTCTATGAAAGTGTAACATGTTTTGAAGATGAAAATTCTACAAAGTTTTTGATATTTTGTTCATAATATCTTTATTTTGAAGAGCATTCTATTTCTAAACCTATGAATTTAGATCACTATGAAGTTTAATTCTAGTAGAAAGCTATTATCACTCTGTCTATTATCTTTGTTTTCATTTTTCAGCCTTAGAGAATGAAAGGTCACATTTACTGTGCACCAATAATATTTTTATTCATGCCTCAATTCCATCCTCATGTATTTTCTATTGATTTCAAAATTAGACCCAAACTTGGATAAGTCATATAGAACATAGGAAAAGGTTTGAAATTAATAACTTAATATTGCATTCCATATTTTGGATCAATATAATAATCACAATTAAGAATTTTTTTTTTGATTAGGTAATGTCTTGCTAGCATTATTTTGAAATAAAATTAAATTCCAAAGTTAAAAGGTGCAGATTTCTAATTTGATGCATAAAACACTATATAATTATTTTGATTTTTTTTAAAAAAAATATCTCCCTCATTCAGAAGAGAATGTATTAAAACTAGTAGAATATGTAAACTTTTAAGAAATTCAAAATAGCTATACAGGGAAACTAAATGTTAAAAGTGGTCTTGGGGTGCATAATAATGTTTTTTATGATAGCATGATTTTATGTTCCTAGAATATCATAGTGTTGAGATTAAGACTTCAAGACTTTTCATGGGAGATAAAAGTCGGTTTGTAATATAAATAATTTGACAATTAGCTTTATACATAACTATGCCATTTATTCGTGCATTAAATGTATTATTGGTCTACTATATGCTAGATCCTGCTGATACTGCAAGGGTACAGTGTTAAGTCAACTAGCAAACAGGTACAAACTGTAAAATATGGCCCATATAGCAGAAATTAAAAGTGAAATGAAGTGGCTGAAAATTTAAAACTGCAAAATAAGGCTACCTAACCCTACTTTCATATAACGTGCATAATGAGGAAACAAGAGAACCAATTATAAGTATAATTTGCTAAGAAACTGACATTCAAGAACGAGAAGGAAATTTACCAATATAGAATAATATAAACATAAGAAAAAAATGACTATAACCGTGTTCCTCCAATTCTTGGTGACAAATTCATTTGATTTTGATGCATGGAAAGTATGCATCCATCAATTTGTTTTTATTCAGAGATATTTCTGAGAAGGATCTTGCTAGTCTGTTGTGGAAATTAGTTTTAAAAGTTGCATTTGCCAGAATATCATTCTTGGAATTTGTTTTTAAGTAAATCCCTTTGAGATGATAAAGAAATACAAAATATAAAATGTCATTTTCAAATCAAATAATAAAATGTTTTTATGTATATTTTATATCCCTACTTAATAATAAAATAATTTGTATTTTCACCAGATGTCGTTATTATATTAGTCCAGATTTTTCTATTTCTCATGTGAGATCAGGTCATTTCATACACTACACATTTGGGAAATAATAGGGAAAAGTGAAAAATCAGTATTTATAAGTTTGTGATAGTCCTAGCTAATAGGAACTCAAGTAGATTGTTTCTTCCATGTATTTCTCAGAGGGAAAAGGTGGATTTTTTGACTATATATTCATTTCTATCCTACAAAATATATTTAGTTATAGATATTAAAGGATGTCATGAAATTTGGCACAGTTGAAAAAGAACAAACTTCTCAGAGTGTGTGTATATAAACACTCATTTATGAGAAATTATAGACACTGCATTAAAATTGAATACTTTATATGTATTTAAATTTAGAATATTTATAAATATATAAAATATTATGATAATATACACTAATAATTATTTTTTAATTAAACTTTAAACTTGTAAAAAATAATGTTGAAATAAATCTAAGATTAAAAAAGGGAAATTGTGATTGTGGGGATTACTGCTGTTCCACAAAAATCTCACCTTAAACTAAAGGAAAAACAAATATATATTTTAAAATATTCTTTCAGCATGTATTGGCATGTTTTTGTCTCTCTGTTCCTCTTTATAAGTATACTCAGTTAACTCACATGCTAATAAAGTAATTAATCGATTGAGTTTGACAACCCAAATATAAATAATACATATATTTATATAAATTATAAGTAATATATATGGTATATATATTTATGACTAAATATTCTGTTATTAGATAGGCTTTATTTAAAATAATGTTTATTGATTCTACAAGTTATTACATCTACTTCCATTTTGTTTTTGCTTTAAAGATTTTCTTTAAATAGTCTGATGAAATAAGGTCAATAAGGTCTGGTATATCAATATAGTATAACTTGAAAGCAAAAATGAAAGCACAAATACAATGAATAACTCAATATAGACCTTCAACAAGTTAATAACAATGGTTTCCACTTTTAAATACTGACAAATCATGAAAAATTTGTCTATAAAATTTGTGTTAAGACATCAGTTTTAACTCAGCAGGCTTGTGGTAAAAATAATTTGTCTATGAAAGTGAACTACACTTTTTCATACTGATTAGTGTATTATAGTATAAAACTCACCGATGCATCTATCACACGTTGAATTACTAAAGAAGGATACTAAAGAATTTTATGACTTTTAAAAAAAATCCATTTGATATATATTGAGGTCCTACGGATTATCAACCCCTTAATTAACTGCTGGCAACACAATAATAGACAAAGCAATATCTCATTAGCCTATATGTCAATTTAAAGATCACAATAATCAATTTTACCATTTTCTAGAGAAACAAACCAAAATCCAGCAAGATTAATGCCTTAGACAAACTCACAGAGCATACAAAGTTTGCAACAAGTATAGGACAATCACAAAAAACTGTAACAGTGTGGGGACATGTAGATTGGAGAAAAATCTGTTACCATTGCAAGGCCTTAAAGTGTTACTGAACTGGTCTACTGGACCCTCTCCAGGGTCCTAACCTGGGACATGTCCCCTTGTCTCAGCCAGGGAGGTTCTTTTTCCTATCAGATTCTCACAGCCTATAACAAAATGCATGCTGAGACTGGAACAGCACAAGCTTTACGCCATGACCAAAAATAGAGAAGGGGAAACTAGTTCACAAATGAAATCAACTTCTCAACCCAAGTTGAGTTGGAGACACTAAATATATAGTAGGGTTGAGGTAAAAGAGGGATTTGGAAAGCGGAGGAGGAATATTCGTGAGTTATGTGAGAACAGGGCTGTGGTTTGGACCTGGAACTGATGCAACTCTCCTTTTAGTCCTTTTATGGGCTTTTCCAGTTGTTGCCATGGCAATTATCAACTTTCATGGCGCTGGTGGGTGTCATTTAGCATGCTAATGAATTACAATGAGCTCAAGGTCTACTGGAAGTCAAATATTCTGTTATCTTAGGCCTTCTTGGTTTCAATCAGTTCTTGCTTTTATCTCCTTTCAAGCTTCCTGAAGCACAGAAAAGAGTAATTGGTTTCTCTTCAAGGGAGGGGCAGAGGTATGACTTTGGGGCAACAGTCTTGGTAAAAAACGGCAAGGAGAGGGTGTGGTTGATGAAACCTAAAAATAGATGAAGCTGTTAAAGGTCATCTGGCAGTAGCTGTGGCCTTCAGCTGAGGGGCTCTGCTGATACAAAGTGAAAGGAAACTGGAGAAGATCATAATGCAACCTCCCATTCATCTCTCCCTCTGGTCTGCTGCTAGACTTCCAGGGTAATATGTTGCCTGAAACCAATTGGAAGCAAGGAGGCTATTGAGCTAAATTAGGTACACTGAACCAGCCCATATCCTGGGGCATTGAGCAATATATAGCAGGATGGGGAGTGGATCTGGATCAACACTTTTTACCATCAGTATCTCCTTCCTTTCTTTGCTTAAGTGAAATATTGTGTTCCCCAAACAGTTTTTAATCCTCTATTGTATAATCATACTGTTACTACCCACCTGAAACTTAAAATATTAGCTTTTCAGGGTTCTTTATATGAGGTAGTGGGAGGGGGTTGGTAAAATGAAATAATGTTTTTGGATAAAGCATATTGTCTTAGTCTTCTCTTTATGTTTAGTCATGAGGCTTAATATTATAATAATATCCACATTCTTCCCCTTCCATCCTCTCTTTAACTTCAGCTGGACAGGATCTTTCACTTAGTGGAGAAACCCAAATCTTCACTCCATATCATCTGGGTTTTTTGGGACCTTATCTTTATTGAGTTGATCTTATTGGGACTCTTATTCAGGAAGAATTAAAAAGTACCACAGTGAGTCATAATGGTTAGAAAAAGAAACTTCACTGTCTCTATTGTGAAGAAGTGAGCCAGTTTTTTCTAAGTACAGTTGATACACAGCCTTCTCCTCTGCTGTAGACTCAATGGATGAGGACCCCAAAATGACAGTCTCAGCTTCTATTTTATCAGAACTGTGACTTACTTCTCTCAGAGAAGCATTCATCCTTTGGTCACTAGGACTTCCCAGCTGATCAAGACTGTAGGGACAAAAGCAAATTTCCTTAAGTCAGTTGATAGCTTTAATAGTGTAATTAGTTACTCCCATCTCCTTTCCTTGGTTTCTATACATTCTGTCTATGGAAGAGATGTCCACATATAGAGACCTTTCGTTTAAGAAACATATTCTATCATGTGGGACTGCAACTTGGTTGCTTGGTTTCCTTAAATTAATTTTTTCTGTCCATTTTTTTAGTGCCAGTTGCTTCTGAATGATGGATAATCGTAAGGCCAGTGAATTTGTATGGGAATGAACCTATTTTCTTATGTAATAGTCATGTTTGGATAAAGTTACCTCTTTAAAACACAGATCCGATTATAACATTCCTGTTTTACAAGCACTCAATAACTTCTCATTTCTTCCAAAATAAAGCTCAAAACCTATAATATAAAATACACATTTAAGATCAGGCTTTAATTTTTTTTTTTATTTTTATTCTTTACTAAGAATTTCTAGATTTTCAAATTAAAACTAGATTAGACCACTTGTCACTTACTTTTTCCAACTTTTGACTATATTTCTGAAGATAACTAATTTACCATTTTTACTTATCCAAGACTCATTATTAAAATTCAACTCAAAGACTAACTTCTAAATTTGCTAGGACCTGAGGGCAATTATACTTTTTGTTTCCCTTCCCTCTTTTTTTTTTTGTCTGTCAAAATCTCTCTGAGAGCAGTCAACATAAATATACTGCACAGGCAGACCTCATTTTATTGCATTTCACTTTATTGCACTTCACATATACAGCATTTTTCACTAATTGATGGTTTGCTACAACCTTGCTTCTAGCAAGTCTACCTGCACAGTATTTCCAGCAGTATTTGCTCACTTCTTGTCTGTGTCACATTTTCACAATATTTCAAACTTTTTCTCTATTATTATATTTGTTATGGTGATCTATAATCATTGACCTTTAATGTTACCATTTTAATATTTTGAGGTTCCACAAACCATGACCATATAAGACAGCAAACTTAATTGATAAATGTTCTGTGTTCTGACTGCTCTACCCACCAGTTATTCCTCAGTGCCACTCCCTCTTTCTCTCTCTCTCATCAGGCTTCCTCATTCCCTGAGGCACAACAATATTGAAATTAGGCCAATTAATAACCCTACAATGGCCTCTAAGCTTCAAGTGAAAGAAAGACTTGCAAGTCTCTCTAAATAAAAAGTTAGAAGATTAAACTTAGTAAGGAAGGCATATTGAAAGCTGAGATAGGTTTAAATCTAGGTCTCTTATGCCAAACAGCCAATTTATGAATGCAAAGGAAAAGTTCTTGAAGGGAATTAAAAGTACTACTCCAATGAACACATGAATGTAAGATAGCAAAACAGCCTTTTTGCTGATATGAAGAAAGTTTTAGTGGTCTGGATAGAAGATCAAACCAGCCACAATATTCCCTTAAGCCAAAGCCTGATCCAGAACAAGACTGTAACTCTTTTTAATTCTGTGAAGGCTGAGAGTGGAGAGGAAGCTGAAGAAGAAAAGTTTGAAGCTAGCAGAGTATGGTTCATGAAGTTTAAGGAAAGAAGCCATCTTCATAACATAGAAGTGCAAGGTGAAAGAGCATGTGCAGATGTAGAAGCTGCAGCAAGTTATCCAGAATATCTAGCTTAGAAAATGAATGAAGCAGGCTACACTAAGCAACAACAGCCATCAACTAGGAGGTAAGACCCTACACCAACAGAAAGATTATGACTCACTGAAGGCTCAGATGATGGTTAGCATATTTTAGCAACAAAGTATTATTTAACTGAGACATGTACATTGTTTTTTAGACATAATGCTATTGCAACGTAATAAACTGCAGGATAGTAGATATAACTTGTGTATGTCTTGGAAATCAAAAAACCTTATGTGACTCACTCTATTGTAGTATTCACTTTATTGTGGTGGTCTGTAACCAAACCCTCAATAGCTCCAAGGTATGCTGGTACCTCTATGAAACTCAGTGGCTCATTTCTGGTTTTAAGCTCCTTGAAGCCAGAGATAACATTATATAATTTAGTGAATTATGGTACCAAGCTAAGGAGGTTTTCATCAGTTCTTTGTTGAATTTGAATTAATGTAAATATTTATATTAAGAAAAGTATGATAAAATCATTGCAAAGGTAAATCATACTTTATTATAAACATTACAATATGTTTTTCTTTTTTTCTTTTTATTTTTTTTAAGGATCTATGTCATAAACAGAGTACTTGAGTAGTCCTATTTACATTCCTGATGTATTACAAAGCATATTTAATACTTTTCTGCTATCAACATTTTCAG
This sequence comes from Lipotes vexillifer, assembly GCF_000442215.2. Taxonomy (NCBI): domain Eukaryota; kingdom Metazoa; phylum Chordata; class Mammalia; order Artiodactyla; family Lipotidae; genus Lipotes; species Lipotes vexillifer. The sequence continues at coordinate 1,048,237 of NW_006791665.1, forward strand.
TAGTGGCTGCTCCAAGGAGAAAGGCAAAACATCTTCAAAGTCTCCTGCTGACTTAACACTGAAAATACTGTTGAATATGTTAATGGGTACAACTGGAGTTGTCAATGATGATTAAATCAGTAAACATTTCTTAAAATATGGATAAACCTATGCTATAATAGTATAATAGCATCTTACCCTAAGAGTGTAGGATCATTGTTATTTTCAGTGACTAAAGTATATGTAATCATTTAGTTCTACAACAAATTTTGTTAAATACAAAAGCATGACAAGTATTAAAAATATTTTAAAACTCTAGATTATTGTGCAAAAACATTCATTTGTGTATATGTTTCCTCTTATTCTGTTATATGGCCAAATGTGTACCCAATAGTTATGTGAAGAGAAAAGCTGAAAGTTTCAGTCCCAAAGACAGTTTGAAATTTTCCAATTATTTCAATTAGATAATAATAATTTGTCAGAAAATAATGCAAAGTTGGCTGAATACTATAGTTTTTATTAGCAGTACATGAGACTACAGTAATGTTACAGTAATTTAAATTGAGCCTAAAGTTTGGTTAAATTTAAAGAAAACCAAACATTTGTTAGTTAAGATAATGTTATGCTTTCATGTGTAATTTTTATTTTATTTTGAAATTTAATAATCTTTGCAATCATCTTGGCATCAAATATAAAGTTGATGTGAGTGTATTTAATTTTTGCTTTTGACTCAATTTTTGAAAACTTAATAAACATAATTATTAGTAAATGTACATGTGTATAAATAACAAATTTGCTCATTTGTTTCTTCATTCATAATATTTTACTCATTTTTTTTACCCATTCAATACTTGACATGTACTATTTATTAACATTGGAAGACTCTAGGAACACAATGATAAACAAATCAAATGATATGTAATAAACACCCTGTAATGATATGTAAATTTAATAAAAATCCAAATAAATGACTAGGGATAGATCAAAGGTACCTAAGTGGATGGATGGAGAAAAAGAGAGAGAGAATTATGGATACATATATAGTTTAAAATATTAATTTAGAGAAAAACTAAATATAAATTTAAGTGAGTATAACAGCAATACTTATTTGGGATTTGAGAGTCAGATTAGGTCTATTTGAAAAACAAAATGCTATAGGAAGTAGTCAATTAAAGAGCAGGGGAAGGTCATTCCTTGGAATGGGAAGAATATTTTCTTTGGTTTAATGACTACATTGTGTACAAGAAACTAGAAAAAAGTCCACAGTAAGTAGAACTGGTACATAAAGTGGAAAGTGACAGCAAGAAAGACAAGAGTAGTGAGTAAAGCATGAATAGAAAGTAGCACAGAAGCAGGGAACAAACATGTAGGCTTGTGAGTTAGCCTAATTACTATGGGGAATGATTGAATTATTTGAATCATAGAAAGGTTGGAGTATTATGCTTATTTAAAAACCACTCTACTGTATGGAGAATAAATTGGAAGTGGGTTTTGGGCCTAAGGAGTGGAAGAGGAGAGACATATTAGAGACTTGAAGTAATGAACGTTGATGGTGGTTTTACTAGAATGATGGCAGGTGTTATGGAGAATAGTGAATATATGTATTTTAGATGTTAGATATCTACAAATTGATGCTATTTTAAAAACAAAAATAGGTAGGAAATGGACCAATACCATTATGTCAAAGATAACCCCTAGCTTTTAGGAAGAATCAAACTTTTAGATGAAATAAAACATTGAAATGGCAAAAACAGGTAGACTAAATTACTCCACTAAATTGGTGGAGGGCTGGGTACAGAGTGGGGATGGGAAAGCAGTAGGATGTAAAGGAATCAGGCATTCAGTTCTGAACATATGAATTTAAAAGTGGCTAAGAAATATGTCTACAACTGGAGTTATTAAGAATATAGTTGAACATACGGATCTGGATTTTTATAGATTAAAAACTATAATTTAAGAGATAATACCAGATGCTTTTAAAAACTTGTAAATAAAGTAATTCACTTAGTGATAGAGTGAACAGGAGAAGACAAGAGAGCCTAAGACAGACAAGGAATTCCAGTAATGACATATCAGGTTAGAGAGCTATGAAAGAAAACTGAGAAAATAAACTAGCAATCTGATGGAGATTAAGAAAAGAGAATATTACAAAAGAAATGTTTGCTCAATTTTGCTAAGATATCTAACTAATTAGCTAACTAAGCACAGAAATAATTTTAATATTAAGATTACTGATTCTTTTGTTTACATTCCAGGCAAAGACATATAATTTGCCTGCAAGTATCATGCCTAGAATTAAAACTAAGGAGGATTTGAAATATTAATGAGTTACATTGCATTAATAGATTTTAAGATAAAACCCTTAGAGAAGAATAAAATTGTATATGTATTTTCTTATGATATTGATCTATAGCATTAATTAAATTTAGAAATTGTTTATATTTAATCATTCTTTGCAGAACATTGCAACATTGTTTGAACTTATGAAGAGAAAATAATACATAGGGCTGTTGTCAATTCTATTAAAAGAAGTAGGGTATAAAAGTCTATTAGTTTTTGATAATAATATTTAGAGGTAGTAAGTATGAAGTTAACACCTGCATTAAATGTTTTATAGTAGGTAAACTCCTAAAATTCTCACATGTGTAAGAATTAGAGTTAAATTTATTAAGGATTAAATCTCGAATGACATTCAGAACAAAGGGAAATATTCTCTTCATAACTATTCTATGTTTTGCTTCAAATGCATTTATGTTTAGTAACAATTACTTGAATCAAAGCAAAATTAATCCTTGTTTCATCTGTAGTTAAAAAATACCTATGCGGTTTTCACAGAATTCAAAGATAGAAATATATAAAATTGTTTCCTACCTACTCCATTATTGCAGGATTCCCCAGAAAAGCTCCAGTCTTACAAAAGCAGCTGTTAGTATTTAGTGATAATCCTCTGTACTGTATTAGTTTTGTCTTTGGGGATAGGAAATTGATTATCTGACCTTAACATAGTGAAGAATTTGCAGGTGTTTTGCCCTCTTCCCCAGAGAGTTAATTAGTTATGTAAACAGTGAAAAATAATTAAAAGTACAATACTATTTTAATTTGATCAGAAAACTTATAAAAAATGAAAAAAATAGGCTTTTATTATTTATTTTTATTTTCCATAGCAAGTAATGAATTAAAATGCTACTGCCTTAAATAATGCATTTTATGGTGAGTTTTGATATTTTTTTGTAAACATATTCATAAACTTTTTATTAGAGAGAGCTGATGGGGAAATAAGTGACACTGAATAGAGCTGCATATCACGATGTCTATGTTTCTATCCAATGGGAGATGTGCTTTTAAGCTTGGATACTCATAGAGTATGATGATTTCCATTCATAACAAAAACAGGTCAATCATAAACAACAAATAAATCAACTTTTTCCCTTAATCAAACTTAGTTAATGTCCACACATTTGTCAGTACTGAGGAGTTAAAAATTAGTGTGAACACCCCTCTGAATAACAAATATTTTTATGTATATGTAATTTTTGTTTGTTTTATGTGTGTTTTTTTGTTTGTTTGTTTTGTTTTTGTTTTTGTTTTTTTGTGATATGTGGACCTCTCACTATTGTGGCCTCTCCCGTTGTGGAGCACAGGCTCCGGACACGCAGGCCCAGCAGCCATGGCTCACGGGCCCAGCCACTCTGCGGCATGTGGGATCTTCCCAGACCGGGGCACGAACCCATGTCCCCTGCATTGGCAGGCGGACTCTCAACCACTGCGCCACCAGGGAAGCCCTATGCATATGTAATTTTGGTTTAATTATTTGCAAAAATAATTTATATTGTTATCAAATATAGTAAATATTCAACCATAATTGAAAAATTATTTTCTTTCTTGTTCTTACAATAATTTTTCAATGTCTCATGAAGTTTTATGTCACAGTGTAAAATAGACTCTATTGAGAAAAGGTCTATTGAGAAAAAAATATTTTTTTCCTTCAGCTAGTACCCAGTTCTACCAATCTGGACAATGACTTTACATTTTTTCCTGGATAAAAACAGAAATGCAAATGGAAAAATGAAAACTTCATGGAGGCAATACTGTCTGTGGATTCTCAGGGTGAATATATCAGGTTTTAGACATACACTAAAACCAAGTTTGGCTCATTTTGGAGAAACTGTCCTAGTCATCTGAGGGCTACATGATCTACTAGTAACGTTTCCTTAAACATTTGCAAATCTTTTGTGACCAGCCCTAAAGTGCATGTCATCATGGGTTCAAGAGAAAAAATATATATATATATTAGGGTTGATTTCAGATTTAAAGCACAGTTCCAGAAGCCCAAAGCATTGGTTGCAATTGTTGGGGCCATGCAAGTTGTACTGACATCTGCTAAGAGGTGCAAGTCGAATAGGCTCCTAGATGACTGATAGGTACTGGGACTCCCAATTCAATTAAATAATTGAGTCTAGTTCTTGGTTTTGGAGGGATTACCTGGGGGTAGTTATTTCAACCTGCCCAACTTTCCCACACCAACAGCCAAAAGGCATTCTGAGAAAGAGTCAATAGGATAGGAGAGAAAAAGACATCCTAAGGTGTTGACAGGCAATTTATGTGGAAGGCATAGGATGTGGGACCATCCCTTTTTTGTTTTTGATAGACAACTTCCAAAGTTAAGGAAAATAGTGCTTAGACTATGACAGTTTTGATTTTACTGCTCAAAGGATTGAACATTATGAATATGCTCACATAGTTCCAAAAAAGTTTTTTTGGTGAGCAGCCCTCTGTATTTTGTCAGGGATTGTCACTTACTTCTGCTGGTAGAGGTTTGATTAACAATGCAATCAGGGCTGATGTAACTGAAGCTTTGGACTTGCCAACTAACAGGACATCATCTATGCAGATCTTAGGATAGCAGATATAGAGTCAATTATGCTAAATCCTGATCAACCCACTTGGAGAGAAATTCCAAGGGAGTTTGTCTGCCTAACACTTCTCTACATGAAGCTCTTTGTTATCAAGACAGTATACTCTGGTAATCATGGTGCAGTGAAGATCAAGCGTGTAACTCAATTTCTATTATGCACTCAGATGTAGAAGCAACAATAATTTATTGGTTTGACCTAAAGGATCTCACAACAAGGGCATGTTCATATTCTTTTCCCACTATGAAATTTGTCCAAACCCCATGCATTGGATTTGGTAACCTCTCTCCCTTGTTATAAGACAGAAATTGTAATTTTGGTGCCTGCATCTAACAGATACATAAAACTTTTATTTCCCTTGCTTCCCAAAGTTACTCAGAATACACAGACAAGTGTTTATGGTCTTGAGTCTCCATTTTGGACAATATGTCTTTGAACTACCACTAATCATCGTTCTTCTTGAAGTACATTAGATCAGGGTAGAGAGAGAGGAAGAGGTCAGAGGTGCAGAGAAGAGTGGTTCCTTACCGGTAAACAAGGCTTTTGACTTACAGTGACATTCATTCCAACACTCTATTAACAAAGCCTGGCAAAGAAAAATTGTTTATGGGTTAAATGTCAATATCACAAAGCTTGGCAATATGATGAATTTGAAGCAAATAGAAATTAAATCAATAACTCTCATGGTCCACCCTTTTGCTACTCACTTTTTATATATACCATTCTTCGAACCTAGCAAGATGCAGCTATTCAAGAATAGTTTCACCTTCTTTCAAGAATAGTTTCACCTTCTCCCCAAAAAAGGGAGGCAAAGAGTCTCAGTAGTAATTTTATCCATCTCCAGTTAATTACTCAACTTCTGTCAAAGTATAACTGAACAAAGATAACTAAATATCCAGTAGTACTTTGACAGAAATTTAAGAATAATTAAAAAGACTAAATAGTGAAGTTAACTTCTAACACATTGTAAATAAAATAAAATTGGGAAGAAAAACAGAGAAGAATAAAATTGTATATATGTACACAAATATGGCTAACAAGCAAAGAATAAATACACAAAGCTACTAAGGTCATCACTGTGAGGCCATAGTTGATGGCCATGACATCTTTCTTCTACCACCCACTCCACATTTCCTCAATTTTAGTAAAATCTTCAAATAGTTTGAATTCCTTATCTTGTAGAGTTACATAAACCTTCACTTTTGAATGGTCTGGCTTTCAAAATTACTGCCTTTTTTGGATGATGTAGTTTCCCATTAATCTTAACGATTTAGGAATAGAGGTACTAAAAGATGTCCTCAAAGAATCTCCTGGCCTGAAGACACATTTTTTCTTGTCTTCATTGTATAGCACAATCCAATTTCTCTGAATAAGCAGAATCAATCATTCCACCCAATAGAGTAAGCCCTTTTTTGACATGTTGATTTAATGGCTTATGGATTCCAAAATGACTAGGTGTTGATCTCATCTTCCAATTCAACAGAACCATTGTTGTATACGTTAATGAGATCATTACCCAAGTGAGAACTAAGACCTCCAAACTATCAGAGGGAAAAACAGTTGGTATAGGAAGCAAAACCTTTGTGAGTTTGATATTCGAAATAGTAGAGGAGCCACACACACTTCTACCCCTAGACCCAGTTATTCTGGCAAACATGAAGCTACTCTCTGTAGAATAAGAGAGTGATAAAGAAAGAAGACCGTTATCCAAGGACTAAGATTCAAAATCTCTTTGAAGAGGATCTGACAAAAACAAAAACAAAAAACCCTACTGGTGTCAAAGCAAGTTGCTTGTAAGCATAGGCTGGAGCGATGCTGTAGAAGTCACCCAGGGTTGCCACGAGGTATGGGGCAGGACACACCAGATTTATAGAAGTGACCACTGAGTTGGGAAGGGTTGATGAAGGGTAGAGCCAGAGCTGCTGTGAGAGTGGCTGATTGGTAGGGAAACAGGTAACTCAGGGCGCACAGCCAGAGAGGGTCTATGGCAGCCCTTGTTAAGTAGGGAAGTTTTTGTCTGAGTGGTGGTAGCAACTTGTCCATAGAAATAGACCACTGACCAGGAGGGTGTGGACTGACGTTGTAGACAGAGATGACCTCTACATAGGCTTTTAGAGGCAGGGAGACAATGGCCTGAGAGCTTGAGTGTATAAGCTTGTATAAAAGCATCCTCTGGGTTGGGAGTCTGTGAGATCCGCTACCACTGTTGGAGAAATAAATAATTGAAAACAAATCTCCAGCCACCCCCGAAAAACTCTCCATGAAAGTAAAAGAGAAATAAAAACAGTTTTATTATTGAAAAAGCATTAAACCAGAATGTGATGTGCATTACAGGCAATCCCTAAAGAGATTGCCAAGACAGCAAGAAATCTTACCCTTGTATGTAGCCAAGTGAACATTGTATATATTTTTTTCAAAATAAACAATAGCTAATTCTTGAGTAAGAAGACTCAATAGCAACATTTGTTACATATAGTTCATCTTAAATCACTTGGTAATTGGAGTAGCCCCTTGTTTTGCTAAATGCTTTTAAAAGAAAAAATAATAATTTCTTGTATTTTATAATGGGAGGAAGGTTAGGCTAGCAATTTGGAGCCAGGAGCCAGCTGAAGCTCCCATACTCCCAGGAGACTGGGTTATAGAGCTGACATTTTGCTTGATGATTACAGTTCAAAGAGATGGATCCCAGGTCTTGACTTGGTTCCCAAGTTCCTGGCTTACTCATTTACTGTTTTAAAAGATAAAACACATACATTTCAAAGAAGCAAAGAAAATACTTACAAGTTTTCTAAAGTAAATGCTCTAAGAAAAGGCAGGTTGGGGGTCATCTCCACCCTTATTTTCAACAGGGAGAATTAAGCCTCTTATTGTTAATTTGTGTTTTCTCTTACAATGTGACCATCAAAGGTAAAAGGAAAAATGGAAAAATAGAAGCAGGACCAGAACTGGGAAAGGAAGTGGTGTATTACCTCTGTCTCCTTACAATGTCACTCTAGTCCTTTCTCCTGACAAAGCTGAACATTTTTGCTAGCTGTAAAGAAGTTTTTAGAGTATGTTGCTTCAGTATCACAAAACAGGACAAAGAAGTGTAGATTAGGAGCCGAGAGACAGTAAATTGATACCTTGCCCACATACTGTACACACTTTTCTCTTCTTCTTATTTTTTAAATAATAAATCCCAAATATTACATCATAAAAGTATATACACATATACATTATTACTCTTAGCAGATACCAAGTCTCCATTGTAGGGTGGGACTATATAATTTATTCAATCTATTGATGAATAATAACTTGTATCCAGGATGTACTCTTTAAAATTGCAAACTACTGCAACAGATATACTTGTATATATGTATTTTGGATTTTTGCCAGTGTATTTTAGGATAGACTTCTAGAAATGAGATATCAGTGTAAAAAGGGAAATGCATATGTAATTTGCCAAATTCCTTCTCATATGGTTGTACAGTTTTGCTTTCCCAACAAAAAAATGTATGAGTTCTTTCTTCCTTTTAACCTTGACAACAAAGTATGTTTGCAAACTTTTGAATGCTTGCCAATCTTATAGATAAGATATGGTATATAAACTAAGCTTTAATTTACATTTGTATTTGGTTATATCATTTAATTATCTTTTAGACAGTTTATTGTTTTCATTTGCAATAAGTAAGAGAAGTGAACTTAGAATTTGAATTTGGAATACCACCCTAAACAGTCTTCTTTTATTCTCCTAGACATATGTATCTGCTTTTTAATATATATATAAACACAACAAGACATCTTTTAATGAGTAAGATAGATTTCAGAAACAAACATTGTTCTCAGAAACATTAAAGAAATAATATAGAAACATATTAATAGATTTAAGGGGGTTGGCAAACTAAACTGAGAACTCAATAAAAATAGAAAGATAAATACTAGAAAAGTTATATGAGATGTAGAAAAACAAAAAATATTGTCTGTGAATCTTGGTGAGAAAACAATAAGTTCAAATGAGAAATCATTGGAGGCAGAATAGCAATGCTGATTAGATCTAACTTAAGGTAAAACATATTGCTGGCCCTGCAAAAAGTAGGAGAGTACAGGATACAAATTCTTCTTTCAGAAATCATCTCTTCACAATAAGTTTCAACAAGTAAATCTATCAATATCTTTAGAAATATAAGCTATGGCACAATATTGTAAATCAACTATACTTCAATAAAAAAATAATTAAAAAATAAATATAAGCTATGGACAATTTTCATAAGGAGAAAATAAAATACATCATGAAAGAAAACTGTCCATTTTAAGCAAATGGTTTTGACTGCAAATATCCACGATATCATTATGATTGTAAATTCATTGATATCAAATCAAACTCGTGTGAACTTATATTTGCTCACTTAGTTACCAAACTGACATGGGTAAAATTCAGTCCTACTTTTGCTTGGGGGGTATGTACAGTACATGTAGGAGTAACTAGTGTGAGTTAGGGAAGGTGATAGGTAAGAGACTTGTTTATGATGCAACAACAAAACAAAAGAAGAAAATTTAGTAATAATTAATAGAATCTGTCGTACTGCAATTTTTTTTTGCCCACCACTTTTATGTGGGTATGACTCTCAGACAATATCTCTGAAAGTATTGCATCTTCCCCAAATTCATTTACCTCAGGCTCAGCAGAATAATTAAAATACATAAAGTATGAAATAGTATCCCTCATATTTATAAATAAATATATTTTAAGTACATGTATTTGTCTTGGGTCATTACATTTCTAACCAAAATTTTAATTTTCATTTGACTTAAGTACACATTTTTACAATGAATTTCAGAAACATCAACTACATATATGCAGAAAAGAAAATATGACCTGATTTCTACATGTGAAAAAAGTTTGGGTTTTATTTAAAACAAACAATGTGATCATCAGTGTAATTCAATGTCATTTTTTTAAAAAAGCAGATGTAATCTTAAGCTTAAGTTATACAAGAATATAATATAGGTCTAAGAAGAAAGTAACTTCACTATATAACTGGATGGTATGGTTCTCCATGCAAAGAGTTCATTACAATGTTAATTTGAGATGATTAGGAGACAAAACCACTTCTCTTTGTGATATGCATACTCTAAATCAGATATTGATAAATGTAGACAGGTCTAAAGATTATGACCACAATGTAAGAGTTCCTCCAAATTTACAAACACTGATGAAATGAATGAATTAATGAAGATTTGCATTTGAAACATGACCACTGAGAGGTTTATTATTATTTTAATGATACTAGAAAAAAAAATGAGTTCTGCCCAACATAAATGTTTTCTAAGATATAAAAAAATATTAGATGGGAATAATCTTAGTGATAGACTGTGTTTAAATGTGAGTGGATTGGCCATCCCATCTGTTAATTTTTTTCTTTTAACCAACATGTACAGGGTCATTTGCTTGAGGTAGAACATCCAAGGATCTGCAAGACATAGTTCCTGCTCCCAAGTTTACATTAATCCGTTTCTGTTGAAGTAATTTCAATGCACTTTTTTGGTAAGAAGTCTTTTATTGTTTTTGTGTTTTTGTTTTTGTTTTTGTTTTTAATACCTCTTCCCAACACATACACACACACACACATGCACACACATAAACAGAAAGCAATGAGTTCATAATTGTTAACTTTTTTGATACCTAGCATATATTTCACCTGGATAGAATACATTTAGATTGAATTTCAGTTGTAGAGTTTAATTTGTAAGCATTTTTATTTTCCTTATTTTTTACCTTGTTCCTCTTAAGAGTATGCCAAATTACATATATATATATATATATATATATATATATATATATATATATATATATATGTATATTGTCCATGGTCTAACTCTAAAGGCATGGCCTAGGCAATACTAAATTCCTTTATCACTTTACAAATTCTGTTGCATGTTTGTTTTTCTTTCTGTGGTTTATCTGGGGAGCTACAGATAACATTTATGATCTTTACTTGCTCATATGAGAATTGCTGCTGTTAAAATACCCTGGAAACAGCATTTCAAATTAAGCCAAAAATGATTTGACCCATGTTGTTGTCATCTTGTGTGAGACTTAAACAAGAAACAACTGTGAATTAAAAGCTACTAGTAATGTGCAGAAAACTGAAGTGAAACATAAAGAAACTCAACCGTGACTGGATAGTACATTTTTTTTCCCCATGCTTCTACTAAATAAAAAGAAGATGATAATGTGTGACATAAAATTTCTGGAGATCACAAAACAGACAGATTTTAATTCTAAATATAGTAAGGATGTATAAAATGGCTCATTTATCTAATATTTTTGTCTTTGTATAATTAAACAGAGATGCACTAAGCATATTAAATGGTGATCCATTAAATGTGATATTCTTGAAAATTAAAAGAAACACTTCTGAAAAATTGAATTTTCTACAATATATGTGTAAGTATTAGAAGAATGGTTTCATATTTTGCTTGTTTCTATCAAAATTACTATATATTTATTGCTGGACTAAGGATGTTAACTTTTAGAATGATATTTTTGCAAATCTTTGATGGCTCTAGGGGTCATTTTTTTTGACAGGTTTTGCTTTATTTTTCAGGTTTTAAAACACCAGACCCTAAGGTCATGTTAATGCAACACCTGCTGGAGTAGAAAGGAACTCAATATATGTCAGATCAACTACACTTTAATTCAGAGTTCTCTTAAGGTCCATGAAGCACAATGAAAATCATTATCTTAAGTAAAATCATTAGTTCTATTTCCAACATTATCTTATTTTATAGAATCAAAAAATTGCAATTAAAATTGTACCATCAATGAAGGTGTCATTTGGAAAGGTGATTATTAGTCATTAAAAAGTGACAAGATCTATTTACTCTCACATCTGATCTCCTGTGTGGATATTTTCAGGAAGGAAATAATATTTGAAGCCAGGTTTCAACTCAGAATTCATACATTGATAGCCATGTACTATAAAAGCAATTCAGAGTGGTTTTGTAAAAAACGATATACAGTTAAACTTATATTTAATATTTACTATATGATTTTCTCTTGAGAAATCCTTAGGAAATCTGACTCAACTTATTCTTTGCCTAATGGAAAATAAGGCACACATACAAACTCTTTTTTGTACTATTAGCTTATTAGTGAACCGTGAATTTTTAAAAGTAATTCCAATATCTAACATTTCAGTATACAATGGACTAAAAATAAATGGGTATTGAATGATTTTTTTATTTCTAAACATTTCTTAGTATGTGATTTATTCTGAAGTTAATTCAAGTTTTTTTAAAACAATTAATGTTATGTGACCTAGGAGCTATACTTTCAAAGCTTGTCAGATGTCATTAAACTATTTTATCAAGTGCAATTTATATGCATACATATTATTCTGTTTGAGCCTCATAAAAACTTTATTAAATTAATACCACATGTTTAGAGAAGAGACACACCAAGGAAAACTTGCCTCAGATCTGACTGTTGGTCTATAATCCGACACAGTCGGGATTATAAAGTAGGCTTGTGTGGCTCCGAATGTTTTATTCTTTGCACTACCAGGGACTATTTATTATTTAAAGTTGTCTTTGGAATCTTTTATAACACTTAATCAATTAAATCTAAATCAGTAGGGCAATATTCAAAACATGTAACAGGATGGGTATTTAGTGTAACTGAAGTGGAAGAAGGTGAAAGCTTTGGCAAAATTCGTTTATTTATAAACACAATATTTTCTTATAATTTTAACTAATATCAAAGTTTCCTTCTTATTTATGTGTTTTTTTTATTCTGATACTACAAAGTATAGGTATCAGAGCTTTGTTTCCAAATAGTGTTTAAAAATTGGCTGAAATAATTAAATTAATAATTTTAATATATCTACATGCTAATGTCTGTGTTAACCCATATACTTCTTTCTAAGACAAGTAAAAATATTGCATTTTCAAGGTTAGGAACATTCAGAGAAGACAAGTTTTCCATTCACATTTTTATGTTTATATCAGTTGATCTACATCTGATATCTAAAGCAGATATGCACTGTAGAGGATAGATTCAGTTAAGAAAGGGTTAAGACATGAGAAATAAATGAAAGGCATTGATTACCAATCATGGTGTTCTTTCCTACTAAGCTTGGACAAGACCTCAAAATCTTTCTCAACAAATACTCTAGGCAGCCACTACCAATTGATCAGAGCTGGAATGTGAGTTGAAAAACTATTTACCATCCTTACCCTCAATTTCATTTTCAACACAGTTGTCAGACTTGTCTTTCTAACATTCCATTCCCGTGGGAAAGTTGATTTCTTGTTTTTTAGTGCATAGAATGTGTTTACTCTGAGTAAACATTCACAAGTTATTTATTTTTGTTGTTGTTAATTGGCACATTCGTTTCACTATTTTATATTTAATATACTAATACACATTTGCCATATGATATGTGTTTGTTATTGCTATCAGTGTTTTACATGCAGTCACTTACTTAACCCTCACAACAGCCTTTGACTTAGCCACTACATTCCAATTTTAGAGATGAGAAACTGGGTACCTTAATTCAATTTTCCAAAAAGCTCCCAGAGGAAACCAGTAGGAAATGGTAAAAGCAGGTTGAGAAAGATAAAGAACAAAGCAAGGTGTAATTCCTAGCTAGGTGTGCCCTTATCCCAGAGGGAAGCTCTAGAGTATAAATTAGACCTTATATTTTGTCCTGAAGGCAAATTAGCTGAATTTTCACCCTCCTTCATTGTACTCATTGGAGTACAATACCCAAGGCAGTTGTAAGCTTCCAGGCACTCCTAGTCTCTACATGTATTCAAAATGGCTTTAGTTGTAAATGGGAATCCTCTGAATAGAGCCCCTGGGGCAGTAATTTGAAGCAAATAACACATAGTTGAGGATGGAATAAACATAAACTGTTAAAGGGATTTATATACAAGGGGGTCTGGAAGAGATACTACAGTCTTCATTACAGGGAGATTAAATAAATTTCCCAAGTTCTCTCGAGTAGACAGTGGAGCTAGAGTTAGAACTCCTGGCATCTTTTTCTCAATTCTGTGCTCTTAACTATTGTATTGTGATGCCATTCCTCCTTTATATTATTTAGAACTTTAATCCTTCACTCTGATCTCTGCCCAATCAACTAAACATCCAGCTAAGAGATGTTACACTCTAAAAGCTGACTGAATCTTTCTTTGAGGTTTATATTTTGCAAGAAGGTACATTGCATATTAGAAAGAGTAGAGGATTTGGGATCAAGTAGTTATGAGTTATAATCCTTGATTCACTCTGTATTAGTCAGGGTTCTCCAGAGAAACAGAATTAACAGGATGAGTATTTATATATAGCAAAGTTTATTTTAAGGAATTAACTCACATGATTATGGAGTCTAACAAGTTCCAAATCTTCAGGGTAGGCTGGCAAACTTGAAATTCGGGGAAGAGTCAACGTTCCAGTCCGAGTCTAAGGGCTAGAATTCCCACTGGCTTAAAGGAGATCAGTCTTTGTTCTATTCAGGCCTTCAGCTGCTTGGATGAGGCCAACCCAAATTATGGAGGGCAATCTGATATATTCACAGTCCAGAAATTTAAATGTTACTATTACCCGAAACCATCTTTGCAGAAACATTTAGAATAATATTTGTAATAATATTTAGAATCATGTATCTGGGCATCATGGCCCAGTCAAATTGACACATAAATTTAACCATCACATTCACTTTTCTAAACTACCTTGAAAACCTCATTAATCTCTAAAACTGAATTTCCTCTTCTTTGTTTTCTTTATCTTATTTTTTTATCTTTTGCTTTTTTATCTTGTTTTTATTTGTAATCACAATATTGTTAGTTCAAGTCAATAATTAAATAATAAAGGAGAAAGAAAAAAGCACCTAGCAAAGTAGCCTATAATATACATTTCATAGATGGGGGTTATGGAAACCAGGTCTAATTACTTCATTTTTATCTCTCAGAGTTTCTGAGATTCAAAGCTTGAAAAGGCAAATGTTAGTGATTAGCTTATTTGAATAATTATAATGGGTCAGAGTGTGCAGTAGTTCCTTTTATTTGCTTACTTTGTAGAAGGAGGAGAAGAAAATGCATTAATTTAAGAATCTTAGAAATAACGGTGTCTTGAATAAAATATTTTAATTTTCAGAAAAAAAAGAATGTTCCCATGCATAAAATGACTCAATTATAATAATCTAAGTTTCAGGAGTGTATTAACTGTCTAAGAACCCTTAAGAAATGCTTAATGTAATATTGCTTTCAATGTACTAGATTATTTGTATTGTGTTTTTCTTTTTTTGGTGACTGCGAGAAAAGAAACTGCATATATTATATAATTCCATGTCTGATACTTCACACACAATGGAAAATACAGAAATGTTTGATAATAAGTAAATATTAATAAATGAAAGACTGCCAAATAATTTACAGTTAAAGAGCCATTCCTCTCTTTGGTAGGAACTAATTGAAAATCATGCACCTTTTTATTGTTTTTATTTCTCTGTTTATTTTATTGAAAGGTTATATTTTCCATAAGTAATTATGACTATTAAACTCTGGTATCTACAAATTAAAATTACAGCATTTGTTGGGATTCTAATTTTATGTTCTACTAATAAATCTGGTTGCCACTCAAAGTTGCAGGTACCCTATGGCTCCTGAACACCTGCTGATAGTTGAAATTACTGAATTTTCAAGGAGGGCACTTTAAGTTTCAATGCAAAAGATTTCCTCATGAACAAAGATGGATTTATGAGTACATTTGTCAGCCTTGACTTCTTTGACCTCAAAACCAGGATTCAAGAGAGCTCCACATACTTAAAATGAGAAAGTTTCCAAATCACACACCCTAGAGGGGTTGAAGCATTAACACTCATGGGACTAAGTCCTTCCATCTCCATATTAAAATGGGTCAAGAAGAAATCCTGCTTGTTTACAGGTAAGGCAGCAACTTTTCAGAATGCCGTCTCCATTTGCAAGTCTTAGAAGCATACAATTTCCTATATACCACTATTAGTCATATTTTGTCCAATTATCAAAAAAAAAAGACCCAGACTCACAGGGATCCACAACCTCCCTCAAACTAATTCCCATATAGATTGGAGTGTCTCCTTTTATATCTGTGTTTTTCCATCTTTTCTCAATTATGCAATCACAGTAGGTCATAAATACTCCCCCATGTCTGTAGAATCTTCTCTGAACAGTTCCATCACCTTTGTCACACAGAAACCTTGCTTTCCCCTGAGATCTCTGATTATTTCCCTTAAATTTTATCAAGAGGTGCCTGTTTTCTTTACCTTTGGCCACACAAGGAGTGTAAGTAGCCTACTGACTCCTCCTTTGTTACTTCTAGAACATTCTTCTTCCTTCCATCCTCCAACTTCCCAGCATTGAATTTCAAGCTTATTACTGATAACTACAAGCAACAAAAACCTGAAATTCATCCTCTTTTCTCTGTCTATCACATCCCTGTAGTACCATTATTGCTCACTCTTAACAACCTGCAGAACCTATTAATCCTACCACCATTTCACTGACACTCGTCCGCTAACATCATCTTCCATTCCTACCCAGCTTAAATCTCAGTCAATCATTGTATTCATTCCCTTGTGTACATCATCATTCCCTTTAGCCCTTTTTGCCTTTTTAAATTCTATCCTCAAAGGCACAACCCTGGGTAACTATTCTAAAACCTCAAAACCACCCACTTTCTACCTTCTCCCTCTGATCTATATACTCTGTGTGATATTGTGGTTGATAGTAAGAATGTAATATTATAATATGTGACCTCTAGCCAAGGTTCCTGGTTTACAGCTTCCAAAACCTTGGGATTTTCTGAGCAGTAAGAGCAATGGGAGCATCTTTTCTTATAAAATTCAATCTCTTGTTGTCAGTTCATGAAATTGCTTCAAAGTCAAAGAGATGAAATGGATATTTTTTAATTCAAAATCAGCTGCTTTCCACCACAACTGGGTTTAGGTTAATGAGGTGAGCTTTGGAAAGCACCTAAGTATGGGAGCTGGCTGTTAGGAGAACCAACCACATGATTAGAGGATAGGAACTTTGAGTCCCACTCCCATGACCTCTGAGGAGGGGAGAGGAGCTGGAGTTTGAATCAACTGCCAATGGCCAATGATTTAATCAAAATGTGTTTATATAAAGAAGCCTCCATAAAAATCCAACAGGACTGAGTTTGAAGAGCCTCGAGGTTGGTGAATGTATGTTGAGATGAGAGAATAACACTTTCAGAGAGAGCATGGAAGCACTGCACCCTTTCCTCATCCTTTGCCCTATACATCTCTTCCATCAGATCCTTAGTTATACTCTTTTACAGGAAGCTGGAAATCTAGTAAGTAAAATGTTTCTCTGAGTTCTGTGAAGTTTTCTAGCAAATCAATTGAACCCAAGAAGAGGACCATGGGAACTTCTGATCTATAACCATCTGTCAAAAGCAAAGGTGAGAACTTGGACTTGTGACTGGCATCTGAAGTGTAGAAGAGGACAGCAGTTTTGTGGGACTGAGCCCTTAACTGTGGGACTTGACACTATCTTGGGATAGATAGTATCAGAACAGAGTTGAATTACTGAGCACTCAACTGGTGATGGAGAATTGCTTGATGGTTTGATGAAACCTTTCCTTCCCCAGCACAGATTGGAATTGGTGACAAGAACCTTTATCTTATTTAGAAGTAGTTTTTTTAAGCCTAATGATTTAAAACAGACTTTCATGTAAAATCTTTCATGTAAAGATTACAAGGGGATCAGTAGATCTGTGTATTGCAGTACTGGAGAGACGGAGAGGAAACAGAGCTTTAAGGGATGACCTTTTAAGCACACAGTTTTTACAGGATGAAGGTGGAGAAATTGTATATGTGTAATAACTGATACCAAGGTGAACAACTACCTCAACTGTTGGCTATGAGATACTTAAGATATAAAAGACAAAAAATCTCCAAGGAAAGGGTTGCAAGGAATCCTTATCATTTTTTTCTAGTTACTATGTATTATATTTACTGTTATGAATATCTGTCAAAATGATTCTGGTTGTAAATTGTTATTTGAATAAAAAGGATACTTTATACATTTTACAAAGATTACCAGTCAGGTTGTTTGATTTTCTATCCACAATTTAAAAACTTAGAGAAAACTTTGTTTTCAGTCTAATATTTTTAACAGAGGATAAAATCTTAGTTGAACTGTGTATCTTTCCATTAATATTAGTTCACTGCTCTCTTAATCCAGAATTTTCAATAAAATTATCTTCCTAAAAATATGCATTGTTTTACTGTATTGTTTTCTTTCAGATAATCTATTATTCAAAGCATAATTCTTTGTAACTTGGGTTGCCTTTCATATGAAAGAGTTCATTCATCTTACAAGAAATGATTTAGTACTTATTGCATGTAAGGAATTGTGTTAGATTCAACCAGCTGCTGGAAAAGTCAAAGGCACTACCCTGGGGTGAAAGACCTTACAATGTCTTACATGCTTCATCTTTAAACCTTCTTTCTTTGAAAGAACTCTAAGTGTTCTATTCCAATTTTCATGATTAGAGTTAAAGCATCATGATTAAAGTTTTGACTGACAGTTTAGAAAAGGTCCTAGAGACATTATTAATAATAAAATAATTTTGTTTTTATTCAGTTCTCATCAGGTGTTAGACACTAGGCTAAATATTTTTCATTTATTATGACAAAAGCATCATGTTCATAACAGGAGTATGAGTTGGGTGTTACTTTTAAATCACATTTTAAATATGAAATTATTAATGTTTACTTAAAATGATGTAATATATAAAAAATAAAGTCAGTAAGTGACTCAGGGCTCAAAAACATTTCAACCAACAGTTTCAGTTGGTTAGAAACTCCATACGTTTATTATTCTAAACAGCTGCTTGCAATTATTTCTACTTTCTTGTGTTCACCTGCTAGATGTCATCTGTTTATTTGTTGTGTTTTAATATGGTCCATTTTAATATATATATAAGATTATTTTAAAAATATATGCCACTCTCATATATATTTTTCAAAATTATGTATGAAAATGATAATATACATTTAATTAATTTATAAAATTAGGAGCCAAGTCAAATAAAATAAAAAGTCAAATAGAAGTTCCAGGTGTGAAGAAATAAGCTTTGTGAGAAATTTCTCTCCTCTCTTGCTCTATCAATTATTTCATTTTGTGTCTCTTGTTTTTTTAGATACTTCATTCCAACTATCCTGGCATTCATTTGCCTGCAAAATATATAATTAAAACTCAAGTGTTCGTTATTATATTATTACTTAAGTGCTGAGATAATTATGGCTCAACTCAGTTTCATAATTCTATATATCGAATGACTGTTTGCTAATAGTAATAGTGGTAGTAGAAGTAGTAGTGTATATATGCACAGGGCGGCAGTGGTGGGGTTAGTTTAGTTACACTCTCCCTTTGTCCCACATTTCTGTTCTTCCATTTCTAGTTGTCACTGTGCCACTAGAATATCATGTTTAGTTCTTTTGAGGAGGAGTTTTTGCAGGAATATCCCCCTGGGACTTGGAACCTGACTTTTAAAAGAAAGGGGATATTTTGCAAAAAATAAAAAAAATAAAAATAGGCATAACATCAGATACAGAATACCATATATATATATATATATATATATATATATATATATATATATATTAATATCTATTCAGAGGCATAATTAATTTAGAAAACTATATATATATATATATATATATATATATATATATTAATATCTATTCAGAGGCATAATTAATTTAGAAAACAATGTCTCAGTAACAATGGTAGAGGACTGAGGTCCCCCTTAAAAATAAAGAATGGTAATGTCCTTTGAAATGTATGAAATTAACTTTGTTATATCTATAATTTTTGCCTTCTTTAATTCTACTAAAACATGCTATATTCTTGGGAAAAAATCTTTTGTTCCTCTGAAATTCCATTTCTCCTTTCAATTATGTGGTAAATTTTGAACTAGGTATTTAATACAGTATCTGAATAGCAACTCTGGTTGACAAAATAATAGATGAAAATCAAAGTCATCCTACAAGTGCTGCATAAATAATTAATTTTTAGGACTCAAAGAGGCAAAGAAAGTTGCGTTTCATACTAATTATCAGAACTGACGGTTGGAGAAGGCTTTCTAAAAATGTAGGACACCACAACCTAAATCTTTTCATGGAGATAGTAGCTGGCATAGCAAATGAATAATTGCAAAGAAAAATATGCCAGGGACTAAGGGGGGTGGCGGGAAATGGAAGGGCTATTATATGAAATATTACAATTGGAAAGAATGTGTGATATTAGCTTAAAGAAAGGTGAGGGATAATAACAGAGCTAAAGTAATGAGATATTTGTAGTATCATGGTTAAACAAAATTAGGAAGTGTGGAAAGAAATGAGAAATGCTCGAGGGTGTGAGAAGAATTATTGTGATAATTGAGTAAAAACTAATGGTTTTAATATTCAGTGTGAATATGGTTATGAGTGATGATAGAACACTGAGAAGACTATATTGAAAATAATATGTACTATAAAAATAAAAATTGTATAAATTTATAAAACAATGTTGACCAATATATTTTAAAATAAAGACTGTATATAAAGGAGTTATGAAGGACTTATGAAGATTGTTAAAACTCTTCAAACGTGTGGATTCCAATTTACCCTTGAAGTTGTCTGGTAAATATTAGGTCCTTATAGATCGTTATCTTTATTTGGTTGATTTTCTAAGTGATCACACTTAAGGTTCAAAAGTTTACTTTTAAAAGAATTCATGAGATTTAAAATGGATTTCTTACTGAAAAAAAACATGCCATTTATGCTGAAGTCATTCATTACAAGTCATTTGACTTGTCAAGGAAAGTTTGGCCCTTAAGAAACATGAACCAAATCTTTTGTTTTCTGAACCTTCATGGACACTTCTAACAGCATGTGATAAAACAGAAGATAACCATTCTTCTTTAAAACTTAGTTTGCTGGCTTTGATAGGCTTGACATTTTTCTCAACATTCAAAAAAAAAAAAATATGGGCATAGAAGAGCATGCTTTTTTTTTTTTTTCTAAGAGTTGAAAATTGTATGATAATTTGGAATTTGGTTGATCCTACTCTAATGAAGCCTACAAATACCTAGTGGCAGCTACCAGTAATCATGACCAAGTTAGAAGAAGAAGAAGAAGGAAAAGGAGAAGGAGAAGGAGAAGAAGAAGGAGAAGAAGAAGGAGGAGAAGAAGAAGAAGAAGAACTTTCTTTCTTGAATCTGTTCTGAAACCTCAGTTGTTCAACTGTGATATATATTGCTTTATCAAAAGACCATCACACTTGTGGAGATATCATGGACAAAAGCATGGAAAAAGTATTATTATGCTATTTGTGAATAACTTGTTTAGAATGTTTTTATTTTCCTTCTAACCACCCACATAATTAAGGTAGTATTTATGAAGCCAAGCCATGATAAATAGAAATATAGATTTGGATGGTGAAAATTCATGGTACTCTCCAGCTATGAAGCAGCCATCTAGCAAATTCCATACATGATTATGTATATATTTAGATTACCCTTAAGGTGAGAACCCAGAGAATTAAATATCTATTCAGGGGATGTGTAAGTAAAACTAATTAAAACATTTTATTAAAGTGTTTTATCAGTTAAAAACACTGTAAAGTGTTTTACAGTTCTATAAAATATAATACTTAACAGTCGTATTCTTATTTATATTTATTCTCTTACTCCCAAATATATAAAAACTTCTTGCCTTGCATAACTATTGAAAACATCTCCTTTCTTCTTTTTATTTAATTAATAATGTCAAAGAGAAAAAGATAGTTGCTTAAATTTTAAAGAGTAATTATTTATTCTTTGAAATAACAGTTACCCCTGCAAAGATCATTGTTTTGGTGCATGATTGTGTTATTGGAAAAGAAGGCACATGCAGGTCAAATTGACTGACTTTTCTTTTATAAGCTCAGTCAATTTGATTAAAAACACAAAACATAAGTGAACTCAAGTCTCATGACTGCCTATGTAGAAAGTAAA
The DNA here is from genome assembly GCF_000442215.2 of Lipotes vexillifer. Classification (NCBI taxonomy): domain Eukaryota; kingdom Metazoa; phylum Chordata; class Mammalia; order Artiodactyla; family Lipotidae; genus Lipotes; species Lipotes vexillifer. The sequence goes on from NW_006791665.1 coordinate 1,070,155, forward strand.
AATTTATTGAAGTCTGACTAAAACCTTTTTAAGAATTAAGTACATTTAATAATCAGCATGACATTGCATTCACAGTCACTATCAGCCTTATTTCAGAATAAGAATAAAATATTTTTATGCTATATTTTCCCAAATATTTCTTAAGAACATCTGCTAATATCAGGACTGTTTGGTTTGGTTCTTGCTGTTTAGTACATTTATTTCTACAAAATATACTTTAAAGCCAAATGAAAACTTTGAAATTATCTCAGTGGAAAAGAGATATACAACTATAGCTGAAGATCTATACATTTTGGATATCAGTCCCATTAAAATCCTCTGATGATCTTTGAGAGCTGTTAGTGTGGTTTCTGTATACAAAACTTGCTAGCAGTGAATTTATGTTATAGGATGAAAGATTCTCATGTTGAAAGTTAGTATTTTGCAGTTTCGCTCAGGCTTTTATGTTCCCTCTCTTAATAAGCCATCTGTGTACTCTCATAATTATACTACTAGCAGTGACATCCTTTAAATTTTGATTACTCATGGTATTGAAATATGCTTAAAATGAAAGTAAAGAATATAAAATGAAACAAAATAGAAAATATAGAGAGTAAAAACAACTAACTGAAACATAAACCTAAAATTTAAGTATGGAATAGCAACAGTGACTAAAAGTAAATGGGAGATTATAACTGGAAGTATTTATCAACTTATTTAGATTGTGCAGTGATAAATGATTTTATACACATCTGGAGTCATCTTTGTTTTCAAGCTGTCTTCAAGCTGTCATGTAGTTTTTTAATAAGAAACTGAGATACATATGGGATACCTTGTGACAAATATCACTGAAATAATACACATGTATTAAGCACCTACTCTGTTGCCCTCACTGTTTAATTTTATGATGTTAAATCTCTGTCTTAGAGTGAGGGCATAACATGGCTGAGGTATAGCTCATGTTTGTTTGTTTGTTTTTTTTTTCTGGGTCACAGACCCACTCAGTATTCATTTCCCTGGTCACCAAATGTATAAATATAATGGAAATACTTAGAGGTTGGCAGAATTCCCACACTGATTACTTGGCCTATGGAGTAAGGATTCTTGTGATAGAGAAGGCAACACAGAAGCTTATGATACTTCTCTCACCCTGGTCAAGATATTGAATTAAAAACAGTACCCCAAGATGAATGAAAGTGATTATTGTCATCTTTGAATACCTGTAAGATTCAGGGTTCATGTTTCCAATCATGACCACATTTAATCCCCCCAGAAGATGAGAGTGGACTTCTGGAAACTCAATCAAGTTGTAACACTAATTGCAGTTGCAATGATAAATATATTATCTTTATTAGAACAGAATAACATGGCCTCAGGTACAGGTAAGAGGCCTTTTATCAAAAAATATGTTCTATAATATTCCATAAGGAAGGAGGACAAGAATGAGTTTTCATTAACAAAAGATAGACTGTAGTATATATTGATAGTCTTGCCCAAGGGCTATGCTATTTCTCATCTTCTGTAAATTATCATCCAAAGGGATGTGAACCATCTGCATATTCTGCTGGCATCATGTCAATTGGCAATGAGCAAAAGTAAAAAGTAGCCTTGGAAGCCTTGTTGAAGAACATGTACTCTATAGGATGGAAAATAAAAATATAAAAGATTCAGAATAATGTCTTATCAGTGAAGTTTTTAGAGGTTAGTTATTTAGGTCACGTAAGGCATTCACTATTGGTAACATTGTAGAACTAGGAATACTATACATTGCTGGTGGAATTGTGAATTTGTACAAACACCCTGAAGAATGGTTAAAGTTTCTTATAAACATACTTACTGCTTGACCTTGAAATTCCGCTCCTGCGTATTTACTCTAGAGAAATGAAAACATATATTCATACAAAAACCTGTACACAAATATTTATAGCAGTTCTTTTCATAACTGTAACAAATACACTGGAAATGGCCCAAATGTCCTTCAGCTGGTGAATGAATAAACAAACTGTAATGTATCCATACAGTGAAACTTTTCTTGAAAATTAAATGGGATGAACTATTGATAAATGTGACAACTTGGATTAATCTCAAAGGCATTATCCTGAATGGAAGAAGTCAATCTCAAAAGGTTACATGCTATATGATTACATTTATATGACATTCTCAAAAAGACAAAATTATGGCGCTGGAGAACAGATCAGTGATTGCTAGGTATTATGGATCAGGGGAGAGTTTAGTAAAAGAATTTTGGGCACGTGATGGAATTGCTCTGTATCTTGACTTTGATGTTTACCACACAAATATTAAAATTTAGACATATAAACCAAAAGAGTAGAATTAATCATCTAAAATATTTTTATTTTAGTAAAAAAGAACTCCAAATTGTACCTCTCCCTCCAACTGGTAAGAATTTAGCACAAACTTGGACATCCTCTTTGGCTTCTGGAGGCAGCATGCTTCACCCAAAAAAAAACTATCTACAAAGTGATAATCAAAGTGGTAAAAAGTGAGTTGATAAAAGAGTAAAGTATTTTTTGTTCTGTATGGCTACCTAAATACAAATTATTGGAATGTTTCTAGAATTAGCTGTATCTGCTCTCTTGACAGTTTTCAAATTTTCTTACACAGGATGTTATGCATGCTGAGATGTCCCAACTTACTATGTTATGTGATTTGGATGTCACTCTTATTACTATAAAGGCAAAACAAATGCTTGTTTTCCCTAAAGCCTATGATAAATGCATGGAAATATCTCAGAATAAGTGGCTCTTTGACAAATATTGACTTGCTGACTGATTGTAGTAAAGGGATTTCTGTGGCTTTAGATATGAAGTGTAATATCAGTTGTCTGATACGTTCAGATTACATTTCCACAATATTTTAGTTTTTCCTGTAAAATGTGGTTTCTATATCAATATCATGAATTTGTCCTTCATCTTAATTCTTTAGTGCTTATGCTCTGTGAGATTTCTGTCTTTTTTTTTAACATCAGCCTATTCATATCCTTGTGGGCATGCCCTATTCAAACCTCCTACTTCCAAATTGCATGCTAATATAAACCATATAAATCACCCTCTATTGTTCCCTTGCTGACTCTGCTTATATTTTCACGTCATATTTGTACAACCACTCTTTAATTATCAATTTTGTTGTCACTTGCCCATCTCATAAAGCCTGTTTCTTCTGTATTTAGTGGAAGGACTGACTGACAGCAAGATCAATGAGAAACTGTAAATCAGTTCTCTAGTCTTTGTAAAGTGTCCTTACTTAAGACTGAAAACATATTTTCCAGTGACTCTCACAAACAGAAAGTCTTATTACAAAAAGAAGTAACTGTGACTTGTTAATTAGTTTTGATTATTTTTTTTTTGAAATTTACAAATAAAATTGCAAGGGGTGGGATCTTCTTTGCTCTGTCCCCCTGTCTCTCTCAGTATCTCCTACCCTCTCCCTCTTGCCTCCTCCTCTCTCCTCCCCTCCTTTCTCTCTCTCTAAAGGATGAAATGAGATATCTATTTTCCTTTTTCAATAAAATGAAAAATACATTATTACAGTTATTAGCACATTATTTCTCTTCCTTCCATTCCAAATCAAAACTATTAATTGTTTCCATAATTTGAGAAAAAAAATAATTTTAGGATAATTTAAAAGTATAGAAAATGGGAAATTAATATTTTGTATATGCACTCAATTTATATAGGCCAACATCTAAAATAATTATTTATAGAATTATTTATCTAGTTAGTACCTGTATTAAAATATAATTAAATAAAAAAGTAAGTGAAGAACTTCTTAGTATTCTCAAAGCTCCAAGTTTTAAAAGTCCTTCATAGTTATTATGAGATCATATTTTTAATTACTCAACTATTCATATTTAGTGCTTAGGTGGAAAGAAAGTAAAAGTTTCTGTTTTCCTCATGGAGAAATCAATATCCCAGTTTTTGGGGAAAAAAGTTATATGTTTCAAATATTACAAATAAAGAATACAGGTATTTCTCTCAAGTGCATAGACTGAACATGATATTTTGGCTGGTCATATCTTGATAACCTCCTCTTCACCCTGTTGATGTAGGAGGGGTTTCTGCCCTAGGGTTAGGGGATGACCAAACATATGACACCCAGCACCAGCCAGATGAGATGGACAGCTGGTCATAGTCACATGTACTCACAGCCCTGGGTGGAGGACACCATATAACATGCAGAGCCACATGGGAGTTGCATTCTGGAGCAGACTGAACAAGCGGGAGCTGTGGAAACATGCCTTATAATAACAAGAAGTAGGATGACTCCTGGTTCCAGTGGGAAGATGTGGTTGACTTCTTTGAATAATTCATCAGGCTGGTAGGGAAATGAAGCAATAAACAGGCACCATGCTGCTCCCTACTATAAGGAGGGTTATTTAGGGAGGGAGTCTTTATCTATGAGGTTCAGTGGGAAAGGGAGCTTGCATTTAGGCCACGTGACACCGTCCAGATTTGACATGTCGAGGCACAGACCTTCTACTACAACTTGCCATATGGGTAGTTAGAGAGGTGTAGAGATAAAGAAAGATTTTACTTTTTTACTCTAAATATGTAATTTCTAAAAATTATATCAATTGTCTTCTTGATTGGCAATTTAGGAAATAAGTAAGGATACACTTCTTGACATATAGTTTTTCCAACATTGGATTTTTTAAAAATTTAAAATTAAATTATTGAAGTATAGTTGATTTATAATGTTGCATTAATTTCTACCAACATTGTGTTTGTGTTAAGAATGATTTTGTGTATCTTTTTGAGCTTTATAACATACACGTTCTGGGTTTTTTTTGTCTATAATTCTGTTTATAATTCAGTTGTATATTTAAATAAATGCAAAGATCCTTTTGACAGTGCAGATATATTATACAAGTCTTCATTTTGATTATTACCTTCTTGTCTAGACAATGTCATTGAGCTGTGTTTTGCTTTATTTTGTTTTCTTCTGAGAAAGTTTCCTTGATGCTATAATTCCTCAATTTTATCTGCTTCAATTTGTCTTCATTTGACATCATATTTTAATGTGTATATTTTTCTGTACACATTTCTTTTTCCCAACTCTTTTCTCTCAGTATGTTCTGCCAGCAAATAGTCATTTGCTTTTATTTTCTTGGCAAAGGGTGGTATTTATCTTGGCAATGGGTATCCTGAGGCTCACCTTACTCTAGTCTGAACTAGCTGGCCTGAAGATCTGCTGCAAGGCTGTTATTCCCTGGTCTTCCTTATTTTCTTTGTCTTTTTCTTTGAAGAGACAAAAGAACAAGATAATTTGTTTCTTTTTTGTTCTCAATTTACCCACTGTTATAATCCACTTAAGTGTCTTTTAACTTTGTTTTCATTATTGCCCACCTAAGAAGCATGTTTTAAACATTTTCCCCCAATCTCCCCCCAACACATGGAATTTTAATACTACAGATATAGTGTGTTTTAATCATAAATGAGTAATGTTTTTTTTTTCTTCCCCAGAAACTAATTTTCACCAACTTGGGAATGATTTTGTTCCATTGAAAATGAATTATCGACTCTATTACAGTGCAATAAATCCAGAACCTTCCTGAGAAGGAAAGAATGTGAGTTATTTTGAATAATACATTTTAAAAATAATTACATATTATGATTCTGTTTGTATTAAGTTTTTAAACCCCTACTCCTTCCACCACCAGACAAACTATTACTTAATGATACCTACAACTTAAGCAGATCTTTAAAAAAACAAAAAGGACAAAGAAACACAAAAATCAAGAAAGAGCAGTGGAAAGAGAAAGGAATATGAGGTGTTTGTGGCCAAGCAGATAATTTCAAAACTATCAGCAAAGTTTTATTTCTTAATCAGGGAGATGTTTCCATGCTGTTCATTTTCATATTATCTCTTTATGCCATTAATCTGCTGTATTGTCAGAAAAGGAAGTTCTGTGTTTATAATTGACTTCAATCTGGCTTCTGCCTCCTTCATTCTGCTATGTTGCTTAATTTCAGACTGTTATTCAGCAGCTGTGCACAACAACGTACGTACAGTTTGCTGACATATTAAAAGACTGCTATACCAGGAAATATTTACTTCCATGAACTCCTGAGTCCCTTCCCACTGTGTGGGATGTCCCAGCCCCTCTTTCAACATCCCAAGCTTCTTCTAAGTCTAGCACTTAAAGGGTTAATGCTTGGCATAATCGAGGGTCTCCATGACCCTGTTCTGGGACTAGAACACTGTCTATTCTGATTGATTGCTAAATATTGCTAATCTGATCATTTATTTTATGGAATATTATTCTGGCTTAAATCTATGTCACCAGCTGTGTCCATGATGCCAAATTTATGGGGCATTTTCTTTCTCCCTCTAGCTTACCCTTTCAGTAGTGTTTGTTTCAAGTGGCTAACCACTCTGTCTTGAGGCTGTTCTTCTTCTAAGCTTTTATTACAGCACACTTTTCTGGGTTTCCTCCTAAGGCCTGTCAGTACCTTGTCTTTTCTTTGGGCTTCAATTTTTGAGTTTCCTCATGACATACATTAATATTATTAACTATTTATCTGCCATTCATAACATATAATGGCTACATTTCCCTTCATTCATTCATACAGTATTCATGAAAGAAGTATTTATAACTGAACAAGGTGCTGAACTAAACAAAATTGTCAATGGCCTTTTTGATCTCACAGTGTAGTGAGGGAGAAGGGCAGATAAAAATAAAGCTTATACATAAAAATTGTGAATACTTCTATAAAGGAAAAAATCCAGGTTCTTGGAAAGACACTAATGGAGAAGACAATTTTAAATAGGATGATAAATGAAGGACTCAGTTTAAAAAATATTATTTAATACAATGTTTCACCTCATTCATTTATTCTTATATACATATGCCTGATATTTATTGTTATGCTATACAAAATGCATTCAGATGATCATATCTTTTTTTTTTTTTTTTTTTTTAAATTTTAAGTAGTCTTTCAACATTGTTTTTAGTTTTTGTTTGTTTCTTCCTGCTTCCCTCCAATACTTGACTTCACTTTGGTCATCATCCACACATCATTCATGACCTAGTAGAACTTTTCATATTTTTCTCTGTACCTATACAATATCCAAAAGTAGACATACACACACACACATATATATATATATATATGTCATAGCTTTTAAAAAGGATTATGATATTATTTTCAATTATCAGACTCTTGTTTTAAAATACCTTGGAAAAATCTCTCTAGCCTAAATGTCATAATTCTAACCTATTCATTTTAATGAATGTATAATATTCTATGGGATGTAAAAATGTCATTCATTTTCATACTGGTGGGCACTTACTTTCCATTTTTATGAACAAGAAAAAGTGGTGTATCAAACATATTTTTAATGAACTATAGGTATTTATACTTTTATTTATTTTTATGAGATCTATACACAGAGGTTTTTGATGGATCAACCTATACATATATTTGTGGTTTAAAGAGATATTACCTGTGTCCTTTATAAAATAGCTAGGGCTTGACATAAATCTACTAGTAGAAGAACCTTCTCTGAACATCTTTAAGAAAACTCTTTCCTGGCCTTTTCTAGTCTATTTTGTCCCAAGGTAATAAGACATCTAGCGTTGTACTACTACAATGTCATTAAAAGAAACTGTGTTTACAGGAATGAAATATGGGAACTCTTTCTTTTTGTGTCTATGATATTTGTCCACTATATAAACCCCATAATATATATTTTCTCTAGATAAATTTATTTGGAGTTTCCTTTATCCATAGTTTTGGATGTGACATGCATTCAAATTTCTATAAGTAAGACAGACCATAGATATTGATGAACAATTTATATCATTTGAAACTGCCACCAAGGAATAAGAAAAGATGATAGTGGAAGCAAGATGGAAAAATCAAATGATTTTCCAAAATTGTCTTTATTCTTGTCTTCTTAAGTACTTCAAATCAGAGCAAAAACATTTCTTAAAATAATAAAATTCACCTTTCAAACTTTTAGTGGCTAAGAGAAAAGGTCATCTTGTTTTCTAATGCAGATTCCATAGTAGCCAGAATTAAAGAAAATGCATTTTTATGACCTAGACATAAGGCAGAGATTAGAAAATAGATAGGAAGAGGTTCTGATTGTTTGGCTAATATTCTAATGAGATAGATTAATCAATGTAAACCACATAGCTCAGTTAAAACTGCCTTTCAAATTGCTAATTTCATTTTCTTCCAGCAGAGAAAATGCCAATCTTTTCCTATGTAGTAAAATAGTCTTGTTATAACAACTTAGCAACTCCAGAGTTACAGTTATTGTGGAACATCTGGTAACTACAAGATGTGACTCCTCAGAGAAAACCACATTTCTGGAAAATAAGAACTTGCTCAACCTAGCTGTATTTCATGTTCTGTTATACTCTAGAGTCTGGCTGCCTCATAATACAGTAATCACTTTCCTTCTGCACCATAAACGTGACCACAGATGCTACAGTTTGCTATAATTGGAGCAGCTTACCATAAATAAATAATCAAAATAACAATATATGCATAAACTAGGTTGGATTGAAAAGGAATTACAAGATTATTACCTAAATCAATAAAATGATGCCTATCATATTTATTCTTTAAGAAATAGGGAGATAAAGTGAATTCTATTCCTGACCTCATTATTTTTCCAAACTGTACGACTTACTTCAAAATTTATGCCAAAAATGATATTACAAAACATCTGGAGGTGTAGCAATCATTTTTATATTATTGTCAGCTGAATAATTTATAATTTTACTTCATGATAATTTAATTGTTTGTGATGTTTCTATTTTGAATAGATGTTAAACATATTCCTCTTGTAGTATCATCTTCTACAACATTTATTTTTTGTATTGACATACTCCTAAATTTTAATCAGATTTTATTTTCTTGAGCTGTACATTGCATAAGATAAATAAAATAAATTCTATAATTTTTTGGTAAATTCTTCTAGAGCATAAAATTTATGTTTCTGTGCATTCTTTGACTTATATAACCATGTCGGTTTCTTTTGAAGCATAAGGGCTTGGAGAGTAAGACAATAAGCAGTTTGGATATCATGAATCAACAATGAGTTAATTCAGTGTGTGTGAGAAAAACACAGTGTGAGAGAATATTTAGGGTGTAGATAATATCTGATTTGTTTAAATCCAAGAGAATCTTTGGAAACAATAACTTGTGAAATCTAAAAAGTTCAAATATTATATGAGAGCTTTTTAAAAATGTAATTATGTAATAATATTCTGTTTCTCATTATAACCAGATTAACTTTACCCTTGGCTAGAATCCATGAATAGCTTAAATACCATACATTGAAGAAAAGTTCAAGTAGCAATAGGATGGTAATAAAATTGTCTGTAGGTTCTTTTTTTAATTTTCAATAGTATTAAATTTATTTTTTCATTTGAGTGTTTGGGCATCAACATACAAACAAGTGTGAGTATGTTTTACACATGTAATTGGTGAAGATTTGGCACCAATATTTAACAGGCAATGCCTTTATTTTGCATTGGTACTTCTGAGCTTTAAGTTGTGCTAATAATGTGCTTTCCTTATTTTTTCTTTAGGTAAAGGATTTTGAAAGCCTGAATCTTAAGAGATGTAAGGCCCATCTTGAATGTGTTCCCAAGGTCCTAATAATGGTAAGGACCATTGTGAATGTAACATAGTTAGCTTAGCTTTTCCTCTATTCTCTACTGATTGGTAACTTCAGCAGTGTGGATATATGTTTATACAGAATTGTAAATGAGAGATAAATTTGAATAGCTCTAACTTTTGGTAAAACACTATGCTTGGATGATTTTATAAAATACACACAGATTAAAAAGCAATTTTCCACAAATTCTATCTACTAAGAACTGTTCCCAGAATTGGCACACCTCTACTACTTCCTAATTTATTCTCTACCAAACGATTTGTATACTACAAAAGACAAATGACCAATTGCGCTTTGGGTGTATTCTCAACTGTTCTTTTGTCTTAATATCTGTCCGTGTGGTAAGTAGAAACTAGAACTTATTTATGATATATTTTCCTGTATTTTGACTGTTCAGTAGCTGAATCATACAGTTAAATAACCATAAAAATAAGGATAGAAAGATAATTTAGTCTTCGATATTCCACAGTAAGCTCTGGAACAAATTCATGTACTTACATTTTGGTTTTCCAATAATTTGCCCTGATTATTTTTTTCATTTTCAGAATTATGAGTGATCTTATTAAACCCAAATTAAATATTTGAGTATACACAAAATCCACAATACACTCTAATTCAGTTCCAATTAAAATAGTGTTCTTTTTATGCATGGAAGGGAAGAGTGTGTTCATCTTAGTTACTTATTTATTAAGATTTGATCTGTGTCATTAAGACTCCTTCAAAGCAAGAGTTGTAATTCTTTCAAGTGATGAAGCAGATGTTGCATTAAGAGAATGTGAAATTTGTGTCATCATTTTATTGACTCAGAGCCCATGAAGATGCAGCTAGTTATTGTACAGCTCATGAATATCTTCTTTCTGCAGCTATAATAGACTCAAATTAGCAAGGCCAGGATAAAGTAGAACAAGTCATGATCATTTTAAATTAAAACATTCTAAATATTTCTGCACTAATATCTTCCAACTACAATCTAGTAGAAATATTTTGAGCCTGAAAGGTGACATCAGATTGTGATGAGAGAGTATGGATTATGTATTGCCTAGTCTCTAGGGCCCAATCTACCTTTTTTTACCATCTGATTAGTATAGACAGGTATTCAAGGAGGGGAAAAATGCAAAGTGAGCTTTATTTAAGTTTTAATGAAATCATTTGCTCCTCCTACCAGTTTTCTATCATATTAGCAGTGTTTCTTCATAATGCATGAATATTAAATTTGTCTAATACAGTACAAAATGATCTTATTAAAAACTCTCACATTATAACAGTGAGAAAGAGAACTAATGCAATACAGTGCCAATTCAATTTAATGAAAGTTACTGATACAGAAAACCAGCTCATTTTCCCACGTGGGTGTCAACAATATTTATCGTGTCTCACTTCAAAGATTTTTTCCATTAAAACCAAAAATATTCTAGCCAATTGTATGACAGATTGAAGACTTTGATATAGTCTAAGGAGACAAGCAGATCCAGACTTAGCTCAAATTGAAAGTGTAGCTGTTTACTTAATGATCTGAGGAATATGTAAAAGAGAGACAAATCTGGAGAATGAAGAATAATATAAAAGATATTCAAAGGAAGAATCATAATGGGAATGCGAAATATTTGGAAATTGAAAATTTTCTGTCTTAAGAAATAGGAGAAATGAAACATAAAAAGTCCAAAGGTAAATTTGTTTTGTAATTTCACTGAAGATTGGCTGTGAAAATAGAGGTCGTGTGTATGTACATGTCTTTATTGCTATGAAGATGTACATCTCTCAACTAATCCTTACATTTTTTTTTTTCTATTTCTGTGATTAGTTGGATTGTGTCTGCATAAAACATTCCATGTCTGCCCTTTACCTCTCACCATTTATTTTGTCTTAAACTGCAAAATTTTTCCTGCTAAATGAAAAAGATCTTGTTTATCTATCAACCAAGCTAAATATCTTTCCTTATTTGAAATTCTGCTGAAAATTTTATCCTTTCCCTCAAACCAGGATAGTTATAGTTTTTACACAAGAATTGATGCACAAAGTATTGACTAGGAAGCCAGTGGATTCTGTATATGTTTGGTTCTTGGTAAAGCAGAGGGAAGGAATTAAAATAACTTGATTATAAAAATAATATAAAGATTTAAAAAATATTACCTCTAAATACACCAAGGATGACAAGAGTTTTAAAATTAAATCACACAGCTAAACTAATATATATAGGATAATCATATATATTATATTGCACCTGTCTCAATTACCACTGCTGCAGATGTATTAAATATTTTTCAATTTTCTTTACTACATATTAAAAAAAGTCACCACCTTCCATTTCCCCAGCTTTACATCATATTTTAACTTCCTTTTATTCTTCTGTTTATACCTAAATCTCAGTTTAAATGGTATCTTCTTATGTCATTTTTGAAACCAAGGTTGAGTTGTATTCTTAATTATATATATATTCTGTTATGATGGATATCATTTTATTATATTTCTTTTATTTTTATAGTTTTATAATAAACTATAGTTGTATTATAGTTTTTATGATAGTCTCTCTTTCATTAGAATGCAGTTCTGTGGGATGAGACATTTTTTCCCCTTCTCTAATCAAAAGTATCTGGCCGTGTGTCTGACACATAATACATACTCATTAATTGCTTTGATTTTAATTGTCAACAAGTTTTCATTCAGACTCCTTATCAACATAAAACTCATCTTTTAACATATCCCTCACTATTTTTTTGTTTGTTTTTTTAAATTGAAGTATAGTTGATTTACAATGTTGTGTTAGTTTCTTTTGTACCGCAAAGCAATTCAGTTATATCTATATCTATATCAATTTTTTTTGTTATGGTTTATTACAGGATATTAAATAGAGTTCCCTGTGCTATATGATAGGATCTTGTTGTCTATCCATTCTATATATAATAGTTTGCATCTGCTAGTCCCAAACTCCCAATCCAACCCGACCTCATCCCCCTCTCCTTCACTATTTTAAATATCAATATGTTGTGCTAAAATGAAACTGATTATTCTTCTTAAAATTTCTTCTTTACCTTTTCTCGGCTTCTGTTTATCCCATATAATCCCCTTTTAACAATCCTTAATTGCTTTCTACATGGCTGGGCTCAAAAATAAATGGACATACAACCAGTATTCCTATTTAGTTTTACATCTTCATGCATCTTGCAAAATAATTAGTAAGATGGCATGCACATGCGGGTATTAATAAACACTTGCTTATTGAATAAAGGTTTGTTTCATGTTTGCTTATGGAGATTTGCATTTAATAACACATTTAAAGAAAAAAGAAAAGAGAACAACCATTTCAATTGTGTAAATAAATCCTCTATGTAGGGAAGACTGTGAGTTATTTATTTTAGGTCCAAAACAAACTTGAGAATATGTTAAATCAGGATAAAGAAGGTAAATTTTCTACTTTTGACCATATTTTTTTAGAATAGTAATCTTACAATTGACTACTGGTCATATGTGTCTTGCTTTATTTTGTAAGTTTATTGCACACTTTCTAATGATGAAATAGTGTTTTATTGAGAGAAAATGGGTAAACTAAGCATTTCATTCACAGGAAAAAAAAATATTCCTTAAATACCTAGTATGATAGGAAAAAATTGTGAAATAATTCCTTAGATGTTAACATAAAAATTAAAGAAAGTAAATTTAATAGAAAATTTCTATTTTAAGTAAGAGAGATAACTCTCCTTTTTTTTACCAAGAATTTTCTGTTGAATTGCATTCCTCTTTCCCAATACAAATATCTTTATCCATGTCCCTTTGACTGAGAAAGAGACTAAAATACTGAGGTTACTATGCTTTGGAATACTGAAGAGTGACTGGTTTTACCCAACTGATTTTTTTTTTTTTACATCTTTGTTGGTGTATAATTGCTTTACAATATTGTGTTAGTTTCTGCTGCATAACAAAGTGAATCAGCTACATGTATACATATATCTCCTTACCTCCTCCCTCTTGTGACTTCCTCCAGCCCTCTCTATCCCACTCCTTTTGGTGGTCACAGAACACCGGGCTGATCTCCCTGTGTTATGCAGCTGTTTCCCACTAGCTACTTATTTTATATTTAGTAGTGTAAATATGTCAATATTACTCTCTCACTTTTTCCCAGCTTACCCTTCCCCCTCCCCGTGTCCTCAAGTCCATTCTCTATGTCTGTGTCTTTATTCCTGTCCTGGCGCTAGGTTCATCAGAACTTTTTTTTTTTTTTTTTTTTTTTTCAGATTCCATATATATGTGTTAGCATACAGTATTTGTTTTCTCTTTGTGACTTACTTCACTCTGTATGACAGACTCTAGGCCCATCCACCTAAATACAATTAACTCAATTTCATTTCTTTTTATAGCTGAGTAATATTGAATTATATATATGTGCCACATCTTCCTTATCCATTCATCTGTCAATGGACACTTAGGTTGCTTCCATGACCTGGCTATTGTAAATAGTGCTGCAATGAACATTGTGGTACTGGTCTCTTTTTGAATTACGGTTTTCTCTGAGTATATGCCCAGTAGTATGATTGCTGGGTCATATGGTGGTTCTATTTTTAGTTTTTTTAAGGAACGTCCATACTGTTCTCCATAGTGGCTGTATCAATTTACATTCCCACCAACAGTGCAAGAGGGTTCTTTTTCTCCACACCCTCTCCAGAATTTATCATTTGTAGATTTTGTTTGTTTGTTTTTGTGGTATATGGGCCTCCCACCACTGTGGCCTCTCCCATTGCAGAGCACAGGCACTGGATGTGCAGGCTCAGTGGCCATGGCTCACGGGCACAGCCGCTCTGTGGCATGCGGGATCCTCCCAAACCGGGGCATGAACCCACATCCCCTGCATCGGCAGGCAGACTCTCAACCACTGCACCACCAGGGAAGCCCTCATTTGTAGATTTTTTGATGATGGCCATTCTGACTGGTGTGAGGTGATACCACATTGTGGTATTGATGTGCATTTCTCTAGTGATTAGTGATGTTGAACATTCTTTCATGTGTTTGTTGGCAATCTGTATATCTTTGGGGAAATGTCTATTTAGGTCTTCCACCCATTTTTGGATTGGATTTTTCTTTTGTTATTGAGCTACATGAGCTGCTTGTATATTTTGGAGATTAATCCTTTGTAAATTTCTTAGTTTGCAAATATTTTCTCCCATTCTGAGGGTTGTCTTTTCATCTTGTTTATAGTTTCCTTTGCTGTGCAAAAGCCTTTAAGTTTCATTAGGTGCCATTTGTTCTTTGTTTGTTTTTATTTCCATGTCTCTAGGAGATGGGTCAAAAAAGATCTTGCTCTGATATATGTCATAGAGTGTTCTGCCTAAGTTTTCCTCTGAGTTTTATAGCGTCTGGCCTTACATTTAAGTATTTAATCCATTTTGAGTTTATTTTTGTGTATGGTGTTAGGAAGTGTTCTAATTTCATTCTTTTATATGTAGCTGTCCAGTTTCCTAGCACAACTTCTTGAAGAGGCTGTCTTTTCTCCAGTGTATATTCTTGCTTTCCTTTATCAAAGATAAGGTGACTATGAATGTGTGTGTTTATATCTGAGCTTTCTATCCTGTTCCATTAATCTATAATTCTGTTTTAGTGCCAGTACCTTGCTCTCCTGATTACTGTAGCTTTGTACTATAGACTGAAGTCAGGGAGCCTGATTCCTCCGGCTCCATTTTTCTTTCTCAAGATTTCTTTGTCTAATTGTGGTCTTTTGTGTTTCCATACAAATTGTGAAATTTTTAATTCTAGTTCTGTTAGAAATGCCATTGGTGGTTTGATAGGGATTGCATTGAATCTGTAGATTGCTTTGGGTAGTATAGTCATTTTCACAATGTTGATTCTTCTAATCTGAGAACATGGTGTATCTCTCCATCTGTTTGTACCATCTTTAATTTCTTTCATCAGTGTTATAGTTTTCTGCATACAGGTCTTTTACCTACTTAAGTAGGTTTATTCCTAGGTATTTTATTCTTTTTGTTGCAGTGGTAAATGGCAGTGTTTCCTTAATTTCTCTTTCAGATTCTTCATCATTAGTGTAAAGGAATGCAAGAGATTTCTGTGCATTAATTTTGTATCCTGCTACTTTACCAAATTCATTGATTAAGCTCTAGTAGTTTTCTGGTAGCATCTTTAGGATTCTCTATGTATAGTATCATGTCATCTGCAAACAGTGACAGTTTTACATCTTCTTTTTCCAATTTGGATTCCTTTTATTTCTTTTTCTTCTTTGATTGTCATGGCTAAAACTTCCAAAACTATGTTGAATAATAATGGTGAGAGCAGACAACTTTGTCTTGTTCCTGATCTTAGAGGAAATTGTTTCAGTTTTTCACCACTGAGAATTATGTGGCCTGTGTGTTTGTCATACATGGCCTTTATTAAGTTGAGGAAAGTTCCCTCTATGCCTACTTTCTGGAGAGTTTTATCATAAATGGATGTTGAATTTTTTCAAAAGCTTTTTTTGCATCTATTTAGATTATCATATCGTTTTTATTCTCCCGTTTGTTAATATGGTGTCTCATATCGATTGATTTGCGTATTTTGAAGAATCCTTACCTTCCTGGGATAAACCTCACTTGATCATGCTGTATGATCCTTTTAATGTGCTGTTGGATTCTGTTTGCTAGTATTTTGTTGAGGATTTTTGCATCTATGTTCATCAGTGATATTGGCCTTTTTCTGTGACATCAAGTGTAGTATCTATTCTTATCAGTTTAATATCTGCTATGTCCTCAACCCAACTGATTTTAAAAAGTTTTGGTTATGCTGATTTTTATTGGGACATGTGAAAATGAAAGTAGGAAATAGCTCATTCAATCTCTCAGTGCTTCACCAACTCAAGAGTTTTCTATTATATTCAGTAATGCTCATGATAGTCTCCACACCTTTTCCCTGGTATGGATAAAATAATTGTTTAATAAAATTAATCAAAATCAAAGGTTTATTCAAAAATTCTAAGTTTTCACCTCTTTGGAAAATATAGACTTCCTCCCTTTTTGATTAAACTAAGCATATATTTCTTTGTTAATCATGAATAAGTCACAGTTTTTTACAGTACAAGGTATACATACGCTGGTCTCTGACCTCAAACACTTATAATAATCTGTTTTGCTGGAGGTTAGACAAATAAACAACTTCTATAAAATATGTGTATAAGTTTCATAATATTTATTCTATAACTATGCATAGTTTAATATATTGTTATCGTTTCATAAGCATCTTGATGCAATAGCTGTAAAATAATAATATTCTGCTCTAACTTCCTTGAAAGGATTTCTCCTCCTTATTCCTATTTTATCTGTCTACTTTAATCCCACCCATTTTATCCTTCAAATTACAAATTTCATCTTACTTAATCTTGAACTCCTTTTTGACTGTTTCAGCCCACTTAATTGAGTTTTGACTTAACAATTGTTGTTATAGGAAAAAAAAAAAACCACATAATCACAAGTTGTGAACAAATGACATGAAACTCTCACAATCTATTTACCCCCTGTACTACTGATGGTAATTTATACTATTTCTATATTTGGCTCTTATGGAAAAGTCACTTTGAATATTTATCACTTGTCTCTTTGTGTGCATGTCTACAATTTTTCTCTATTATAAATGTCCAGCAGATGAAGCATTAGAAAAATGAGCATGTGCAATCATAATAGGTTATAGTAACGAATTTTCTAAAATAATACCAGTTTATACTCTCACACAGGGTATAGATTTCTGAATGTTTTACTTTTCAGAATTTTACTCTTTACCAATTGAGTGGAATGTTTTTATGCATTTTACTGATTACTGATAATAATATTGATTATTTATTTTTGTTCAACTATTATTTAATCTTTCCATAAAGTTTTATAGTACTATCCGGAAAGGTCTTGTACTCCTTTTGGTTCTTGTTTCAATTTGGCTTCAAACAGGATACAGTATTCTAGCTATTTCAAAAATGAATAGAGTTAACATAGGAAATTAGATATTTACAAAATTACCTGATAAGATGTAGGAGTAAAATTTCAGATAGGCGATCACTGCAACTGTGCTTCAGGATGTCAGGAAGTTACTGCTGCTGCTGTCAAAGAAAAAATATACTGGAAAAGTGCTGTAATAAATTTCTAGGCCCAAGATGGAGCTGCTCCTGCCTGGGGTGCCATGTCAGCACACTTAGATAACTTTCATGCATCTGTAATTGCTGTCGTTGATCAGAAACACAGTTTATCTAGCCAGCCAATCCCAAAATGCCAAGCCAACTCTGTGCTTTATACTTCCTTATTCTTTATTGTTTATCTTTTTTGTTTGTTTTTGTTTTTGTGGAACGTGGGCCTCTCACTGTTGTGGCTTCTCCCATTGCAGATCACAGGCTCTGGACGCTCAGGCTCAGCGGCCATGGCTCACAGGCCCAGCCACTCTGTGGCATGTGGGATCTTCCAAGACCGGGGCATGAACCCGTGTCCTTTGCATCAGCAGGCAGACTCTCAACCACTGTGCCACCAGGGAAGCCCTATTGTTTATCTTATGAAGGCTTTTTTCCATCTACCCCCATTTTTCAGTTCTCTAAATGGAGACTGTCCACTTCATGAAGTGCTAAATAAAGTTTGTTTGTATCACCTAAGTTGTCTTCCTCAATCATTTTTAATAGTTTTTGGTAAGAAGGAATGGATTGTGAAGCTGACTGCTAACAGCCTGCAGGACAATGAATTCACAAGCAAGGGGACCACTGAGCATTTTGAGTTCACTGTTTCTGGTTGCTATTACCAAGGGATGTTAGGGTAACTCACTGACATTTGAGCTCTCTCCCTTGTGTGCAGCTCTCCAATCCAAATAATATTTTTCAAAAAAAAAAAATATACAAAACCTGAAAAGGTTCTGGGCTTGTTAAAGTTCCCAGAAATGTTTTGAGACCCTGGAGAGTTTCCAGGGTAGTTATACTGCAAGTTGGTGAGGCAGCATTTAGGAGACACACAAAGCTTCAAGGTAAGTCCAAAGCATAAACCTAGGGGGGACTTGGGGAAATAAATTAAGACAAAAAGTTCAGACTGTTTTAACAAATGGCACCTCAAAATCTAGGTAGACACAAAAGTTGGACTATTAGCCCTTAGGGCATCTGTCACTCTAAAGATATAACTTTATGAAAAGAGTAATAGATCTATTGCTAATGGGGACCTTGGAAGCCAAAGCTGCAAAATTGATGGGTATGGGATTGAGCAATTAAAAGCTGTTAGAGTGCTCATGACCTAAGTCTGAGACTCCCTTGCTAGGATAAGTTGATCATAGAATGAGTTAGATCTACAGTAAGTCACACACCAACTTCAAGAAAAATTCCATGGAACAAGGTGCATTATAAAACAAAATAAAATCCCCAACCCAGTTACATGTCCCTCTTAGGTATTAATTTGGCTAGAAGAGATCCAAGGCTTAGCTAAAGAAATAGGATCCTCAAGTGTCAAAGAATTAAGCATGCCATCTTTTGGCACACCTGCTTATTTTATGTTTTAAAAGAGTGGTCTCTGTAGATATATACCAAAGTGGCAAAATCTTACTAAGACAAGCTAAAATTAAAATAACCATTATGGGGAATGTTCCAAATTGACAAGATCATCCATTTAAGAAGTGCACTTGGAAGCAAGTTTCCCAACTCAAGCAAACAAAATGATATCTATATTGTAATTAGCAGGCAGAAGCTTCCAAAAGACTTCAAGTCTCCAAAATAATTTCACTGACAGGTTTATTGGAAAAGGCTAATTAAAATTTAAGATGACAGGAACAGCTCAAGATGATAGAGTAGAAGGATATAACCTCACTCCCTTCTTACAAAAACATGAAAATCACAGCTAACTGCTGAACAAGCATCAACAAGAAAATGGTGGAAACTACCAAAAAAGATAACCTATATCCAAAGACAAAGAAGAAGCCACAACAAGTTGGTAGGAGGTGCACAATTGTGATAAAATAAAATCCCATACCCACCAGGTGGGCAACCCACCGACTGCAGAATAGTTGTACCACAGAAGTTATCCCACAGGATGGGAAGTTCTGAGCCCCATGTGAGGCTTCCTAGCCAGGGGTCTGGCAATGGGAAGAGGAGTCCCCAGAGAATCTATCTTTGAAAGCCATTGGGGTTTGATCACAGACTTCCACAGGACTGGAGGAAACAGAAACTCCATTCTTGGAGGGCACATACAAAATCTTATGTGCACCAGGATGCATAGGAGAAAAGCAGTGACTCCATAAGAGCCTGGGTCAGACCTACCTGCTAGTATTGGAGGGTCTCCTGCAGAGGTGAGGTGGTGGCTGTGGCTCACTGCAGGGAAAAAGACAACAGTAGTACCAGCTCTGGGAAGAACTCACTGGCATGAGCCCTCCCAGAGGCTGCCATTAGCCCCACCAAACAGTATGTGCTGGGTCACCTCAGGCCAAAAACCCAACAGGGTGGGAACAAAACCCCACTCATCAGCAGACTAGTGGCTTAAAATCTCCCTGAGCATGGCACTGCCTACCAGAGGGACAAGAACCAGCCCCACCCACCACTGGGCAGCAACTAGCCCCTCCCATCAGGAGGCTTGCAAAACCCTTTTAGACAGTCTCATCTACCAGAGGGCAGACAGTAGAAGCAAGAACTACAATCCTGCAGCCTGTGAAATGCAAACCGCAAATACAGAAAGTTAGTCAAAATGAGAAAACAGAGAAATATGTCCCAGATGAAGGAACAAAATGAAACCCCAGAAAAACAACTAAGTGAAGTGGAAATAGCCAAGCTCCTGGAAAAAAAATTTAGAATAATGATAGTGAAGATGATCCAAGATCTTGGAAATAGAATGGAGGCAAGCATTGAGAAAATTCAAGAAATTTTTATCAAAGACCTAGAAGAGGGGCTTCCCTGGTGGCACAGTGGTTGAGAGTCTCCCTGCCAATGCAGGGGACACGGGTTCATGCCCCAGTCCAGGAAGATCCCACATGCCATGGAGCGGCTAGGCCCGTGAGCCATGGTCGCTGAGCCTGTGCGTCCGGAGCCTGTGCTCTGCAACGGGAGAGGCCACAACAGTGAGAGGCCTGCGTACCGCAAAAAAAATAAATAAATAAAAATTTAAAAAAGACCTAGAATAACTAAAGAACAAACAGAGATGAACAATACAGTAACTAAAGTGAGAAATACACTAGAATAAATTAATAGCAGAATAAGTGAGAGAGAAAAACAGAAAAGTGAGCTAGAAGACAGAATGGTAGAAATCTCTGCCACAGAACAGAATAAAGAAAAAAAAAAAAACAAGAAAAGAAGTGAAGACAGTCCAAGTGACCCCTCAGACAATATTAAATGCATCAACATTCACATAATAACAGTCCTAGAAGGAGAGGAGGGAGAGAAAGGACCCGAGAAAATATCTGAAGAGATAATAGCTGAAAATTTCTCTAACATGGTAAAGGAAACAGTCTTACAATACAGGAAATGCAGAGAGTCTCAGGCAGGATAAACCCAAAGAAAAACATGCTGATAAACGCAGTAATCTAACTGACAAAAACTAAAGACAAAGAAAAAATATTAAAAGCAACAAGGGAAAACCAACAAATAAAATATAATGGAACTCCCATAAGGCCACTAGCTGATTTTTTCAGTAGAAACCCTGCAGGCCAGAAGGGAGTGGCATAATATAGGTAAAGTGGTGAAACAGAAGAAACTGCAATCAAAAATACTCTAACCAGCTAGGATCTCAGTCAGATTTGATGGAGAAATCAAAAGCTTTTTTGACAAGCTAAAACTAAGAGAATTCAACACCACCAGGTCAGCTTTGAACAAATGCTAAAGGAACTTCTCTAGGTGGGAAAGAGAAAAGTAACTTAAAACAACCTTGAATATATGAAGACTGATATGTCAAAACCTCATGGAAACAGCAAACCCAAAACTACAATAGATAACACACACAAAAAAGAAAAAAAAAACAACTGAAACACAACACTAAAGATGGTAATCAAACCATAAGAGAAGAGAACAAATGAGGAAGGGAAGCAAAAAGACCTACAAAAACAAACCAATAACAATTAAGAAAATGACAATAAAAACATACCTATCAATAATTACCTTAAATGTAAATGCATTAAATGCTCCAACCAAAAGATATAGACTGGCTGAATGGATAAAAAGACAAGACCTGTATATATGCTGTCTACAAGAAACCCACTTCAGACCTAGTGACACATACAGACTGGAAGTAAGGGGATGGAAAAAGGTATTCCACACAAATGGAAATCAAAAGAAAGCTGGAGTAGCAATACTCATATCAGACAAAATAGACTTTAAAATAAAGACTGTTATAAAAGACAAAGTAGGACACTACATAATGATCAAGGGATCAATCGAAGAAGATGTTTGTAAATATATATGCACCCAACATAGGAGCACCTCAATATATAAGGCAAATGCTAATAGCTATAAATGGAGAAATTGACAATAGTGGGGGACTTTAACATCCCACTTTCATCAATGGACAGATCATCCAGAACAAAAGTCAATAAGGAAACAGAGGCCTTAAATGACACTTTAAACCAGATAGACTTAACTGTTATTTACAGAGCATTCCATCCAAAAGCAGCAGAATACACATTCTTCTCATGTGCATGGAACATTCTGCAGGATTGAACACATGCTGGGCCACAAAGTGAGCCTCAGTAAATTTAATAAAACTGAAATAATATCAAGCATATTTTCCTACCACAATGCTATGAGATTAGAAAAAAATTACAGGAAAAAAATGTAAAAAACACAAACACATGGAGGCTATACAATATGCTACTAAATAACCAAGATGTCACTGAAGAAATCAGCGGAAATCAAGAAATACCTAGAGACAAGTGAAAGTGAAAGCACAACAATCCAAAACCTATGGGATGCAGCAAAAGCAGTTCTAATAGGGGAGTTTATAGCAAAACAATCTTACATCAAGAAACAAGAAAAATCTCAAATAAACAACCTAACTTACACCTAAAGCAACTACAGACAGAAGAACAAACAAAACCTAAAGTTAGTAGAAGGAAAGAAATCATAAATATCAGAGCAGTAATAAATGAAATAGAGATGAAGCAAACAGTAGCAAAGATCAATGGTTCTTTTTTTTTGTTTGTTTGTTTGTTTTTTGCAGTACATGGGTCTCTCACTGCTGTGGCCTCTCCCGTTGCAGAACAACAGGCTCTGGAGATGTAGACTCAGTGGCCATGGCTCACAGGTCCAGCCACTCCGCGGCATGTGGGATCCTCCCAGACCGGGTCACAAACCCGTGTCCCCTGCATCGTCAGGCAGACTCTCAACCACTGCACCACCAGAGAAGCCCTCAATGGTTCTCTGAAAAGAAAAATAAAACTGATAAACCTTTAGCCAGACTTATCAAGAAAAAAAGGGAGAGGACTAAAATTGATAAAATCAGAAATGAAAAAGAAGTTACAATGGACACCAGAGAAATACAAAGGATCATAAGAGACTACTACAAACAACTGTATGCCAATAAAACAGACAACCTGAGAGAAATTCTTAGAAAGGTACAATCACCCAAGACTTAACCAGGAAGAACTGGAAAAGATGAACAGAACAATCACAAGTACTGAAGTTGAAATTGTGATTAAAAACTCCAAAAATAAAAAGCCCAGGACTAGAGTGTTTCACAGGCCAATTCTATAAAACATTTAGAAAAGAGTTGACATTATCCTTCTGAAAGTGTTTCAAAAACTTGCAGAGGAAGGAAAACTCCACTCCTCATTTTATGAGGCCACCAGCACCCTGATACCAAAATCTGACAAAGATATCACAAAAAAAGAAAACTACAGGCCAATATTACTGATGAACATAGATGCCAAAATCCTCAACAAAACACTAGCAATCTGAACCTAACAATACATTAAAAGTATCATACACCATGGTCAAGTGGGATTTATCCCAGGAATGCAAGGATTTTTCAATATCTACAAATCAAATAGTGTGATATACCACATCAACAAATTGAAGAATAAAACCCATATGATCATCTCTACAGATGCAGGAAAATGCTTTTGACAAAATTCAACACCAATTTATGATAAAAACTCTCCAGAAAGTGGGCATGGGGGAACATATCTCAACATAATAAAGGTTATATATGACAAACCTACAGCTAACATCATACTCAATGGTGAAAAGCTGAAAGAATTTCCTCTAAGACCAGTAACAAGGCAAGGATGTCCACTCTCACCACTTTTTTTCAACATAGCTTTGGAAGTCCTAGCTATGGCAATCAGAGAAGAAAAAGAAATAAAAGGAATCAAAATTGGAAAAGAAGTTAAACTGTCACTGTTTGAAGATGACATGATACTATACATAGAAAATCCTAAAGACACTACCAGCAGACTAGCAGAACTCATCAATGAATTTGGTAAATTTGCAGGTGACAAAATCAACAGACACAAATCTGTTGGATTTCTATATACTGACAACAAAAATCAGAAAGAGAAATTAAAGAAACAAGCCCATTTACCATTGCATCAAAATGAATAAAATACCTAGGAATAAGCCTACCTTAGGATACAAAAGACCTGTTCCCCAGAAACTATAAGACTCTGATGAAAGAAATATAAGACAACTGAAACAGATAGAAAGATATACCATGCTCTTGGATTGAAAAATCAATATTGTCAAAATGACTATGCTACCCAAGGCAACCTACAGATTCCATGCAGTCCCTATTGAATTACCAATGGCATTTTTCACAGAATTAGAACAAAAATTCTTTAAATCTGTATGGAGTCACATAAGACCTCTAATAGCCAAAACAATCTTGAGAAAGAAAAAAGGAACTGGAGGAATAAGGCTTCCTGACTTCAGACTATACTACAAGTCTATAGTTATCAGAACAGTATAGTACTGGCACAAAAATAGAAATATAGATCAGTGGAACAGGATAGAAAGCCCAGAAATAAACCCACACACCTATGGTCAATTAATCTATGACAAAGGAGAGAAGACTATACAATGGAGGAAAGACAGTCTTTTCAATAACTGGTGCTGGGGAAACTGGAAAGCTACATGTAAAAAAACGAAGTTAGAACACTCTTTAATACCATAAACAAACATAAACTCAAAATGGATTAAAGACCTAGATATGGGACCAGACACTATAAAACTCTTAGAGGAAAACACAGGCAGGACACTCTCTGGCATAAATTGCATCAATATCATTTTTGATCTTTCTCCCAGAGTAATGGAAATAAAAATGAAAATAAACAAATAGGACCTAATGAAACTCAAAACTTTTACACAGCAAAAGAAACCATAAACAAAATGAAAAGTCAACTCACAGAGTGGGAGAAAATATTTGCAAACTATCTGACTGATAAGGAATTAATCTCCAAAATTTAAATAGCTCATGTGGCTTAATATCATCAAAACAAACAACCCCCAAAATGGGCAGAAGACCTAAATAGACATTTCTCCAAAGAAGACATATAGATGGCCAAGAGGCAAAAAAAAAAAGATGTTTAACATTGTTAATTATTAGAGAAATGCAAATCAAAACCACAATGAGATATTACCTCACACCAGTCAGAATGGCTATTATCAAAAATCCACAAACAATGAATGTTGAAGAGGGTGTGGAGAGAAGGGTACCATCCTACACTGTTGGTGGGAATGTAAATTGGTACAGCCACTGTGGAGAACAATATGGAGGTTCCATAAAAAACTAAAAATAGAGCTACCATATGATCTTACAATCCCCCTCCTGGGAATATATCCAGAGAAATACATAGTCTGAAAGGATACATGCACCTCAATGTTCATTGCAGCACTGTTTACAATAGACAAGATGTGGAAGAAACATAAAATTCAATCACCAGATGAATGTATAAAGAAGATGTTATACATATGTACAATGGAATATTACTCAGCTATTAAAAAAATGAAATAATGCTATTTGCAGCAATACAGATGGACCTAGAGATTGTCATACTGAGTAAAGTTAAGTCAAACAGAGAAAGACAAATATATCAGTTATATGCAGAGTCTGAAATAAATATAATACAAATGAACTTATTTACAAAACAGAAACAAACTCACAGACTTAGCGAACAAATTTATGGTTACCAAGGGGAAGGGTGGGAGGAGGGATAGTTAGGGAGTTTAGGATTGACATGTACACACTGTTATATTTTAAATGGATAACCAAAAAGGACCTACTATATAGCACAGGGAACTCTGCTCAGTATTATATAACAACCTAAATGGGAAAAGAATTTGAAAAAGAACAGATACATGTATATGTAAAACAGAATCACTTTGCTGTATACCTGAAACTAACACAACATTGTTAATCACCTATACTGCAATATAAAAAAAGAAAAAAATTAAAAAAAAAAAATTAAGACACAAATCGTACCAAAAACAAAAGACTGTAAGACTGACATGACTCCTACTCCTCTCTATTCTCCTTTACCTGAGTACTTATTCTATTAATCCTCTAACTAAATCACCTCTCTACTATGAAAATACCCCAAAAGAGTAAACAAAAGTCTACCAACTTAGTGATCTTTCAACTGGAACAGGTCAAAGGCCAGAAACCTAAAAGAACACTTGTTTGCACCCTCTTAGGGGTTCATCATTAAACACTAGCCCAGAAATTGATGTCTCATTTGCAATCAGCTGCAACACTGGAAAAAACTATTGTCCATGAAGGTTTTGTGCAAGTTCTTTGACATCAACTTGAACCCCGACATATCTACCCTCAGAAAAGGGCCCCATATGGGTCCTTCCTAGGGTTGACAGGACTCCAACAAATTCTCTGGTAAATTGCAACCAGTTATTCCCTTAACTAAAATTAAAATTAATGGAATACCTTACCACATTCTGGTAGGTAGAGAACTACACTCTCTATTTTAAATCCCACTTTTTCAGGAGCTTACAGATAGAATCCTAAGAAAACTGGCAGAAACCAGAAAAGGGTGAAAATTCTTACCAGAGTTAGCTCTCCTGGATTTCTAGTAGTCCCAGGAAAGGAAGATAAAATTTCAAGTTGTTTCTTTCCCTTCCAAATCCAGACTCTTGTGAATGTGGTTCAAGGGTACCCACTGGTTATTGATCCTTTTTTTGTTCAAGGGACAGCTATTGCCTTCTTTTTTGCCTCATTTTCTGTCCTGAGAACTTGGTTTGGCTTTCTGTCTGTCTGGAGCATGCAGGTTATTGGTTCTCCAATATCAAAAAAAAAAAAAAAATAGTTTAAAAAAAAGAAAAAAAGAAAAATTAAGACACAAGAAGTACCAAAACCAAAACACTGTAAGACCGACATGACTCCTACTCCTCTCCAGCTAAATGGTGAGATTAAGCACCCAGAATTATGACCTGACATAAATGTGGATTGCAGTCCATTTGTGGCCAGGATCCTATTAACAGTTGTCAGCTCTCAAGGGAATTGTCTTTCTTTCTTTCTTTTATCTTTGGGAGTGGCTCTGGATTTAGGAAGAATAGTACTTTTGCAACCTCCTTGGGGATGTCTTTTGTGTCCATGGGATTTTTCAATAGTGCCAGTTTTACTGGAGAGTAGATTCTTGTCTCATCACAAAAAGAACTCAGAGATCAGATGGAGGCCAAAACAGCAAAGAGGATTTATTATGGGATAGTATACTCTCAAGGGATGAATGGACACTCAAGTGAGTAGCTGCCATGAGTTTCTTTGGCAAGCTGGTTTTAAGAGATGTGAAAATGAATGGGAAGAATATTCACTGAGGAAGAAAGGGTTTTGGGTCTTATTCCTGATTTTCATCGCAGCTCCACCTTCCCGAGGGGAGAGGAATTTTTGTCCTTATTTAGCCTTGATTGGAAGTGTCATGGCATCAGTGCATGATGGGTACTTCTTATCTGCAAGGCTAATTTTATTGTAATGAGGGCATAATGAGCAAAATTTACATTTGGACACCAGAGATTCTGCCTTTTCCCACCTTTCTTTGTCTGCCTCTAGAACCCCTTGTCACCTCGAGATTTATATCTTCTGGTCAGCCTGGAGGTTCCTGCTTTCCTTTGTCTACCCAAGGACCCCCATTGTTCACAAGATGTATGGTTTCCTGCCGCCTAGCCCATGTTCCTCTTTCTCTGCTCATATCTAGCTATCTGCCTGCTCTAACACCAAGAATATTTACTGTTTGTCCTGGATAAAACTTAGCTAGATATTTTAAAGGATTTTTTCTTTTTTTTCAAAAGTAGCTGTATGATCAGAAGTTGGTTAAATTGGAAGCTGATGCTGAGAACCTGATAGAAACTTTTTTTCAGGCCTTCTTCCCTAAGATAATTGAAACTATACACCCAGAGGGAAAGAAAAAATATTTCAAAGACAAACAGCTCTAAAACTAGAACACAGGAATCTTTTGATTTCTATCTCAGTTGAAGATCTTGTCCCTGATTTAAAGAAGTAAATTCAAGATAATGTCTTTAGATATATGAGTCAGTTCCTTGATATCATTCAGGTTGACACCCAGTTCTTTGATAAATTAAAGGCAACTGTGCTTGTCTTACAAATTGAGCCTTTATCAGAAGAGAAAAAGCCCACCTAACCTTTTAATCAATCCCCAAACCTCCATATTCATTTCAAAAGGCTTGTAGGTATTGTCAACAGTCTGGTCTTAGGGAACAGAAGTCCTTCTTGGTGGAAGTTACATTCTTTCTCTGCTCCTTTTGAGATGTAAATATCCTACCTGGTCTTCTCTAGCAAGTACAGAGGTAGTTATTATCAGATGGGAAGAAAAAAAAAAAAAAGGCATATTTGAAAACTAAACCTGTGAAAAAAGCTTAAAAGTGTTTGCCATACCAGTGAAAAGTTTAAGCCATCTGAGAAGAAAACACATGTGTAAACAGCTATTCCTTTACAAACTAGTGAGTTTTGTATTATTGTGTATTTTGTATTATTGTCTCATAGCTAAAATTTTAAAATGAAAGCATTTCATTTTAAACAAGATCTGTTTGCCTCTCTCTGTATGCTTATATATCTCTCTATATATGTGTTATAAACGTGTAATATTTTTGTACCTCCAGATGGTATTGCCAAAATTACTTTCTAAAGAGTTCTATTTAATTGGTTTAAAAAGAAACATTATAAAAATCAAGTATACTCTCAGAAATAGAGAAACTAACCCAAATGTTTTTCAAGTTCATGTGATCTATGATAATTTTCAATGAATAAAGTTTGTTTATTGATTTAATTTAAAAAGACATGTTTTGAGATCCATAATTATTGAATATAATGTAGACATTCAACTTTTAATTTACTTAGGCTTACTAAAAGTCAAATAAGCTCATGTTATTTAAGCATGTGTTAAGAACAAATAAACAGATATAAGACAAAAGTTTATAAGTAAACTTTTCACGAGTAACTATGCTTTATAAAAGGTCTACTTAAAAATGGTTTCCAGAATCATTTTGATAATTTGAAACAAAGTTATACTGCAATAAGTTAAATGATGGATATTCATCAAATATCTAGATAGTTTCCAAATAAGACAAACACTGAAAAATTAATTACTGAATATATGTTTATCCACTTTTGGCTTCCTTTTACAGAGAAACTAAAGATATTTGTGTTTATTAGTAAACATGTCTTGTGCCACACTGAAAAATTTAGTATGAGGAAGGATATATTTCTAGAATATATTAGATATGTTTAAAAATGTGTCAATCACAGAATGCTAGTGTAACTGAGAGCCCACAATTGCTTACTTCTTAGTTTCCACTAGGAATTAAGTATTCTAAGGGTTAAGAATTAAATTAACATATGCAATTAAACCTAGTAGACCTAATAAAGGAAACATCTCTATACAAGGAAAGTAGGATGTGTTTTTGGTAAGAAAAGGTAGACAAATGTGGTTGTGGTCAAGGAATAAAGAGAGTAATTTTGTCCTGAAGTAAAATAACTGGTTGTTCCAGAATGAGAAAAGGGGGGTGGGGGGGGGGAACTTAGAACAAAATCTGAATGGATGTAAAAAAGTTGTAGAAGTTTTGTGAAAAGGAATCATGGAAAAAGAAATATATATGTGTCAATCTGGCTAAGATTGGAATGAATTTATTTAGTTTTTTAAAAATGAGTTTTAATATTAATGATACACCAGTACAAAATTAGAATTTGGTTTTCTGTCTGTTAAAAGAACAAAGTTTTCTTACATTATTGACCTACTCTTAATAAGAAAGTACAAACAAAATTTGTTTTTAATCTTTTAAATAATCTGCCCAGAAAGTAAAGATTTTGTGTTTTCCCAAAACAATTTACTGTATTTAATTTCATCTTATCATGTTTTTGATTACTTAAGAAAACCCACTCTTCTCAATATTAAAAGAGTTTAGGTTTTTATAGCTATGTAACCTTCTGTATTTACCTTCAAAGTCCTTGTCACATTGGTTAAATGTGTATTTTTTTAAAACTCCCCCAATATCAAATTCTAAATGAAGTCTTTTTCACCTCAAATTAATTTCAATATTTTCCAGAGAGCCCCTGGAACATCTCAAAAGATTTGTTCTCTCTATTTATAAAAAGAGAAATGTTTAACTAATTAGGCTTATTTGATATGCTAAATTGCATAGGAAGTATTGTCAAATAAGAAGTGATGCATATTTGTATGAGTATTTATTATTAATAGAAGTGTTCCAGAAACTGTATAAAATCCCTAAAAATCTGGTATGTCCTGATATAATATTATCAGTCATAATTACCATTATCATCTTAAACTATTGTCACAGAAATAATCAATTTTCTTGCCAATGCCATTATAATGAACACTAACCAATTCTCTAACCATGGGAATTTTTAAGTCTTATATTTTTCAGACAGTTATTATTTTACTCTGAGGTTTTTGCAAAAGTAAGTTTCATGGAAAGAACCCTACCAAGTACACTTGATCACTGACACTGCTGCCAAATTATAAGTTGTCAGACCCCTCTGGTCCTGTATAAATGCCAAAGACCCCAACATCAAATGGATTAGAAAGAGAAATAGTTACACTGAGGTAGATTGCTTCATTCCAAAACATCAGATCAAGAACATTTTTCATTCTTCCTTTCCTCTCTTTACATCCTTTTCCTAATTCTTATACCATGAAGGTCTTTTATAATTATTTTGTCCACTTTTTGCCTTGACCTGGTTTGGAAAGATAGCATTGTTCAATATCTCAGGCCATTTCAAAAGAGAGTAATCCAGCCTCCAAGTAACTGTTGGATTTGCAGTGATGCTGGTGATCCTGTAGTTCTGCCCACTAAGAACTTCTCCCTGATTTCCAATGTCTCCATTTCTCTGAAACAAGCTCACTGGATAAACACTTCTGAGGAAGTAAAGGCACAGTTACATGAAATACATAAACAGGCCAACAGGTTTAAAGAAATACACCTCTATTTGGGATTATTTCTTTGACTTATTTGATTCTAGCTGGTTTGGGTCATGGAGAACCTGACTCAGGAGTGCTATCCAAACCATTGGCATTGTTTTGTTGTTAATAATTATAACTGTCTCCATAACATGCTACATTCTCTCAAAAGTTTTAAATGCATGTGTGCAGCCACTGACCAGCCAATGCAAGTTAAACAGACAAAGAAGACCTCATTCAAGACTTTTTCAATAGGGGCAAGATATTCAACTCCACTCCGCTAAAAGAAAAGGGTGGAGGATTTTTAAATGCTGGGATAAGCCAATGGCAAAGTGCTAGAGGACATTAGGAGAGTGGTTGGCCAATAAGATGGTGTTGAGAAAACTAGTCAAGTGTCTTCTTCAGGCTTCAGCGGCAGAAGTAGGCTCCTGACCGACTTGTGGCCCTGTATAGACTGTGTGCCTGTCTGCACACCTAACAATTGTTACCAAGAAATCAAGCAACACTTAAGATAAGAAAGGGAGTGAGTCTTGAAATTTCTTGAGCCCTGGGGATATGGCCAGTACCCCGTGGTCTAGAAAATCTTTTGACTCACATGGTGAAACCAACAGCACTGTTACAGTTAAACCAGAGCTACATTTTTGCTCATAAACTGATGATATCAGATTGTGGATTGGGATTATAAACAGAAGCCCCCAGAACTGCAATTTGAAGTCTTACCTGTGAGGTGAACGCCCAGCCCAGGACCCTTCCCAATTGGGACTCCAGATTGCTGTTACTTGGGGCTTTCCAGCTTCTGTTTGAATCTGGATATAGGTGTTGGCCCAATCTGATGATGTATACTCTGTTATGTATCTCTAATACTTTTATTCATCCCCTTCTAATGACTGTATATTGAAATTAAGTTAAATAATCTTCTATTAAAAATTAATTAAATCTGTTCAGTTGTGTGAGACAAGTGGTTATTTTGCCAGCGAATCCAACAAACCTTGAAACTAAAAGTAGGCTTTTGGCAAAACAGACGGGGTCATCTGTGTTTGCTAATTGTCCCTTTTCAGAGTTAGGTTCCTACCCTCCCATGGCAAATGGGAGATGGAGTGTTATCATTCATGTTGATTCCATTTCACAGAGATGATCCCACTGGTCTTGAGAAAAACATTCCAGTGGTGTAGAAGATTAACATCTCAAAAGGGCAGAGAAAGAGTTTACAATTACAAGTTTTCTGAAGTAAATGCTTTAAGGAAAGGGAGGTCAGGATCTGTAGTCAAGAAGTCTTTAGAAAGCTTAGATAAACTGAGGGGAAACTTAAGGCAGTCTTTGTCACTGTCTAGCTCAGGACACTTCAGGAAACTATCATCTATCTGATGATCACAGATGAACAGCAGTGCTGAAGCAGGCAATTCACAAGGAAATGGCTGGAGACCACTGCAAAACATGTTCTTTTAAAAGCCAGCCTCCTCATCTCTGAACAAAAGACTAACTTTTCCTCTAAATATGCTCTTTGCTGCACCTCACAGGTTTTGATTTGTGATAGTCTTGCTACTGTTAAATTCAAAACATTTTCTAATTACATTATGATTTCTTCTTTGATGCACTAATTTTCAAACATGGGATTTCTAGTTAACATTCTGCAATTAATTTCTAGCAAACTTTTATTCTTGTCAAAATATGTTATTTTTATTTAAATTCTTTGACATTCGTTTGCTCAAAATTTATGTTCAAATAATTGGTAAATTTTGGTAAATGTTTTATGCATAACTGAAAACTGTTGGAGAGTGCAATGTTCTCTGTATAGCCAATTAAAACAAATGTGTTATTCTTTTATTCCTATTATTCAAATCATTCTTATTCCTACTGACACATTTTGTGTCCTTTTTATGTCAGTTATTGACAGAGAGCTGTGTTAATATCTCCCACTCTGAAGATAGATTTTTGTTTTTCTTCCAGTAATTCTTTCAAGACTTGCTTTATATATTTTGAAATTATTTTATATATTCTAAAAGGATTATCATTTTAGCAAATTGAATATTTTATTTTATTATTTCCTTTTCTCTAACAATATCTTATATTTTTCTAGGTGTTTGTTTTAAATTAATATAGTTAAACCAGTCTTTTTTTTTTGGTTATGGCTTTCTTGGTGCAATTTGTCCATTTCTTTGAATTCAAATTTTGTGGGTTGAATTCAAATTTTGTGGGGTTTTGTGCATTACTTGTGAAGAGTTTCAGGTTTAATACAGTCTATTAAATTTGTCCACTACTGGAGTATTTAATATATCCAATTACAGTTACTATAATGACTAATACATACATTTGTTTAATTTATTTTATTTTACATTATCTACTTTTCTTCCTGTTTTTTATATAGTTTTCTCTTTCTTACACTTATTTGAATAGATTTTTTTGAATCATTCAATTATTCCTACTACTCTTTTGAAATTTTTGTTCTCTATTTCAATTTAATTAGTAAAGAGCTCAGTAACTACAGTGAGTATAATTAATTTGTTACACTACAAAGTTAATAATTATCTCCATCTTCCGCATGAAAAATGTAAGGACTGATTTGAGTTCATCATTTGTCTAACATACACTGCCACATTTATTTATTGAAGAATTTTAAGTTCCTCTATAAATTATTATTAGCTTTGTATATAGGCAACACTCATTTAGTTTTGACCATATATTTACCATTCTTTTTTGTTTTTCCTTTCCACTTGTTCTTTATAATTTTTTTTCTGAAATCATTTTCCTTTTCATGAAATATATATCTAGATTTTCCTTTAATGAATACTCTCTTATTTTTTATGTCTAAAAATTAAATTACTTTACCCCTCATTCACAAAAATATCATTTTCTCTGTGCATAAAATTATAGATTGATACATTTATATTTGGCATGTTCAAAAATAATTTAGCTATGTTCAGGCTTCCATTATTACTAGTGGGAAAATCAGCATTTGGTCTAGTTGTTAGTTACTTTATTATAAAAAAAAATCTTTCCTCAAGCAGTCTTTTAGATCTTCTCTAAAGCTTATCTTTTATGTGCTATAGTTGGTCTATGGCAGTAGTTCTGAAAGTGTCATCTCCAGACCAGCAACATCAGTATAGTCTTTTTAGATATGCAATCATGAGATATTTAGTGTGTATATTTTTATATTTCTCTTCTTCTGAATTGGTTGAGCTTCAAGAATCTGTGGGTTTGCACATTTCATGAATTTCCCAGATATAGTATATTCATTAGGTTTGTTCCCTCCTCTCTCTCTCTTTCTCCTCTCTGAGACTTTAGTTAAAATTTATAACTTCTCCTTCCATACTGCATATATCTTAATCAATTTTTAAATTTTCATCTCTTTTTTCCCCTCTGGCTGAATTCCATGTGATTTCTTTGTTTCTAATTTCCTCCTAAATTGTCATTGTATATAATTTTCTAATGAATCAGTAGAATTATTCATATAAATTAATGTATTTTTTGTTTTTATTCATAATTTATTTTTAGCTTTATTTTTCAAATTTTGCTTGTCATTATTTGCTTTTTTCATTCCCTGTGAATATGGTCAATAAGGTTTCTTATTTTCCAAAACATTTTAAAGATAATTGATTTGTATCTGTATCTGCTAATTCCATCACCTTAAATCATTTTAGGTCTCTTTTCCTCATCTATTGCTTCTCCTTGTTCTAGATCATGAAGGTTTGTTTCATTTTATATTTACCTTTTTTTTTTGCATACACTGCTAATTTTCCTGGGAATTTTTTACATTGAAAGTCCAGCACATGAAGTGAAGACAATTTCTTGAGGAAAGTTTGTTTTTGTTTCTTCTAATATCTTTTGTGGAGTTGCTATTCTAGGATCATTTTAAATTATATTCCTACCAGAGATGTACCAAGCAGCCAGAGAAGTATACAATCAATCAGGCTATACATTTAAAGTGAATTTCTCCATCTTTGTTCAGTGCTAAAACATATATATCATGAGTTACCTCACAGTTCACTGATGATAATAGCTCTATTTCTATTCACCCTTGTATTGATGGTATAACCTATTAATGTCCCAACTTTACAGAAGAGGATAGTTTATTGGTAGTCTCTGAAATTTTCAGTAGCCTCTGGAATTCATATATTTTCCCATGCTCCATGAGGTCTCAAATACTCAGTTTCACCAAATTCAGCAAATATTCTAAATGTAAAATGTGTATGTTGTATTCCTCTTGCATACTTAAATTTAAGACTTCACTTAATCCCTGGCCTGATTATTCTTAACTTTCTTTCAAGGTCATTGGTGATTTTAATTTTGTAAGATGTATTATATGCAGTATCCACTTTTTAAATGAGAGAATAAATTTTGGCTCTGAATGCACTGTTATTGGAAACAACAACGTTGTCTCTTTAAAATATAAACAACTAAAACTCTGCCATCATATAGATGTTAAAACATTTCTTTGTCCATCTTGTAATTTAGAGTCTTTAATATAATAATTAGTTATTTGAAGGTATTTTGAGTATCATGTATTTGTAAGTCTTTCTATATGTAATTTTCTCGTTGGGAACATAGTGATAAGAAAGCAGACTCATTTATTGCCCCCACAAAATTTAAATAATAAAGAAAAAGCAAGAATAAAACAGGCAAATAATAGTCTGATGAAAGTCTCGATGATGTACAAAGTGCCATGCTTGTTTATGGAAACAGACCTAAATCTGTTGAGGGATATGAAACATAATTTACATGGATATGTGGAAAAGTATGTTTTCACTAGAAACTGGAAAATGTGTGTCTCAAGCCAAAAGAGGGGGTGTGAATAAAACTGAGAGAAAAAAATAAGGGACAAAGACCACATTATGGAGTATCTTACAAACACAAAGTGAATCATTGTGTACAGAATGTTTACTAATGCAAATTAAAAAAAAATAGTATTAAATTTTCTCCTAGACTACTATAAAGGAAATAACACACACAATCTTAAGTAGTATAAGCTTTTTAAAATCTTACAATAAATAAAGCTGTTCTAAACTGTTCATTTGCTGAGACATCTCTTACATCATGTGGTTTGCACACTGTAAGATGGAAAATAATAGGTACTTCCCATTTATTTGGAAACGATGGAAATAATATTAACTTTGAGGGAAAAATTATTCAAATCAAGGTAGATTAGGTAAGTTATATTTGTAGATCAAAGATAGGAAGACTAGCCCTAACAATTTAATTGAGGCTTCAGTGAATATACAGATGGTATTCTACTTTTCTATGGAATACAAATTTGTTCAAAGTATGAATGTAAAAACTGTTTAGTAGACTGATTATAAGGAGTGTTTTATTCTAGGAAATTTTTTTTTTTTAATTTAGAAACATAATTAGACTTCCAGAACATAATTAGTTTTTACCCAAAGAAATCATGTTTCACAATAATTAAGAATGTAAGAACCTTCCTCAAAGAACCTGCCATGATTCAAGGACTGAAATGTTTTAATTTACCCAAAGAAAAGTCAAGTATCCCTTCACCACTTCTGCCTTTATCCTTGTCAGCTTCCCAAAGTCTGTAGACACACTTGCTCTCTGGCTTCTTCCTGCTCCTCACATTCAGATGTGAAGCATATAGGTTAAGCCAGAACAAGGCTCTCTTCATAGTTGGAGTAAACTCTGTAGCCTGAAATATAAAGACTGGAAAGTAGGAAAGAGGCAGCAAGAAAAAGATGATAAATCTCAAAAAAAGTTACTTTGAAATCTGACAAATTTCTTATTTATGTTTTCTCACACCTTTATGTCACCTTACTATAAGCTATTAAATAAAGGATTTAATGAGAGATTACTTAATGTTATAATTAGCTTATTTCATAAGTGTCTGCATAATATTTTTGAAAATAACCTTAGTTTAAATGTTTAATTACAATCAAAATGTGACTTGTTATGCAAATATAGTAAAACTTAACTAACAAGGATGAAAAAGTGAAAATTCCCTTAGGGTCTGAGATACTGCCAATGGTAAAAAAAAACAAAACTTGACTGTTTTTTCTCATATTTCTCTTTTCCTACACATATTAGTTTAAAAAAAATAACTTTTACAGGAATGTTTTGCAGTGCTTAAAAAATGTTTTGTATTTTGCCTTTTTCCAATAAAAATGGACATGGACTCTTAGTATTGATATATATGTACTAAAATTTCATTATTTCTAAAGAAATTTGGTGTCTCACTTTTTAGATTTATGGTATAATGTGTTAATTCAGTTCCCTGTTGAGGGATATTTGTTTTCAAATGTTTATTATTTTGGACAATACTACAAATTCCACCCTTTTTCATATATATGTACACCCTTACCACAGCTTCTTTATAGAATCTTTCTTAAATGAAGAATTATTTGGTCAAATAGCAAATAAAATTTTGCTATGTATTCTGAGATTGTCTCAAATATTATCTTGCAGAATGATAATTTAGAGATAGAAATCTTCTACTGGGTATGCCATTTTTTTATTTAGGAAATTTTTCAGAGTTCCAGGATTGCTATATTATTGAAGACTTTTTTTAATTTACAGCATCCTATTCTTTATGTGGATGCTATGTTCTGTACAAACTCTCTGAGACTGTAAATTGGACTTTTTTCTAAACTTTTTAACTTTTTCTATTTTCTTAATTATTTCTATTTCCTTTGGGGGTAGTTTTTCTTATTGTTAATTTTTACTCATATTGTATGATGATGGTTTTATGTAAATATGTGAATTTTTAATACTTACTGATATTTGTGACTGAAAATTTGGGTTGACCCATAAAAGTGACTCGAAAGGAGAGGCCTATGCAAGGTTACATGATGAAGGCGCAGTATGAAGGTATACTTAGGCAAATCAGGATTCCTACATTTGTAATATTAGAGGGAGCTTTCCACTGAATTTGTGGTATATATTTTGTCATTTCCTTTTGTTCCATTGTAAAAGCCTAAAATTACCTTGTACTCTATTCTGCTTCTTTCCCCAGCCTTAACACATTAGCTTTGTTTTGGTATATTTATTTACTTTATTTGAAAGCATTTCTTCTGAATTTAGACAGGAATTTAACAAATTTCCTCCTAGTCACTCTTATATGCAGAGAGTTTAAGTGACAATGACCCGACTTTTCAATAGGCCATCATTTAATTAATTTCTTACTCCTTCCTTTTATACTTGATGACAGTATGCTAAGCTTTCCTGTGTCTATCTTCCTGAATTGCTTTATAGTTTTCTTTACAGATTTTTTTTAGCAATCCAAGTCAACACTGATTTATTAAACATCCTGTGATAAAATTAGAATTCAGCAATATAATGTTTTATTTTTGAAAAGTCAGTTTGAATAGAAGATAGATAGATAGATGATAGATTTCCAAGATAATGAATGAACCAACACCAGCAGCATTTTTGCCACCTCTTGAAGAATAGCTATATATCTATCCTTATATATATCAGTGTAAGAAACAGAATCCTTTCAAGGTTGTTAACATTTATGCTGGAAGAGGCAAGGAGGCAAATTAAAAGGTCAGCTATTACAACCATTACTATTATTAGCATTATTCATAATAATAAGAGTAATAATGGCTAACTAGAATAAGTTGAATCTGTGTAAATACATGAATTCATACTGCTACTCAAAAGATGAAAGAAACTATGAAGTACAAAAAATGTATTTGTTATATAAAAGTTACAATTGGATGAATTTATTTGAAATGGTTTAAGAATTCAGGGAGTGATACGATATGCACAGCTCTCTTGTTACTTTTGTGAATGATATGTATGTTTTACACATCTAGGGCATCTGGCAGGAACAAGGAGCAGGCCGAATGGTTCAAAATGAAAGATCTAGATAGAGACAGTAGTTACTGTCAAATAATTTTAAAAAAAGTGCTAACTACTCACAAAATCCAACATATCTTTAGAGGTGAAACCCCCTAATGCGTTGGAACCACCATATATAATAGAACACATTTTTTCTTGATAGTATTAACAAAACAGGTCAATGAATCACAGTGATATGGGTGATGTGATGTTGGACAGGCAATTTTTAAAGTTGTCTCATTTTAGAAGGAGCCAAGAACTTTAAAAGTGTAATGATAAACTTAGACAAAACAAACTTGATGCCAAGTAAAACACATGAAATTATAAATAAATTTTAAAAAGCCCTCATGGGGAGTACAGCCATGGATTATAAAACAACTGTATCATTTACTTCACAAAATCTGTTGGACCACAAGAAAATATTGTTTGTCAGGTTGTATTTCCCTTTTCATATTCATTAATTGAACAAGCAGGTATTAAGTCCAAATTAGTTTTTTTTTTTCCTTATCTTTTTAGCTTGAGTTGAATGCACATGTTATTTACATACTTATAGCTTTATATATAGCAATCTGTAAATATGATCAATGTTAATATTAAAAATAACAGTGAAACTGTTTAAAACTAATGATCATTAGAAAACTTTTATATTTGTTTTATAACAAAAAACGTATGTTGATGAAAGGTGAAATCTAATTATATTTATAAATATTTCCTGACCTTACTAAGACTTACACAATGTCATTTCTTCTTTAAGAATAAAGAAGTATGTTTAACATATATTTTTATATTTCTTCTATTTTACTTTTTTTTTTTTTTTTTTTTGGT
>NW_006791665.1:1109765-1136075 GCF_000442215.2 Lipotes vexillifer
CATTGGGTCTTTGTTGCTGTGCACAGGCTTCTCATTGTGGTGGCTTCTCTTTTTTGTGGTACGCGGGCCTCTCACTGTTGTGGCCTCTCCCAGTGCAGAGCACAGGCTCTGGATGCGCAGGCTCAGCGGCCACATGGCTCACGCCTAGCCGCTCCGCGGCATGTGGGATCTTCCCTGAACGGGATACTCTCAAACACTGCACCACCAGGGAAGCCCTATTTTATGCATTTTTAATTTCTATATTTTTCCTGTAATTTTCCCCTGAAAATTAAGGGAAAAACCTCTTCATTTTGTGGTGTTTTATTAATTTTTTTTTTTTTTCAGCTTGTGTATGTCCATTTTAATTTGTAAGAAGTGTGTAATTTTGTTTTTGTTTTCTGGGAGTAGTTTTCCTCCAAATGTATTTTTTTCTATCTTTTAATTTATTTCTGCTTTTTAAATGGAATATCCTTGTATGAATCTTCATTTGATTAAGGGAAACTTTTCACAAAAATAACATAATTCCCCTTGAGTTTCCAATAACTTTGTTTGAATGCTTTGTCTGTATATAACCTTAAACATTGCCTGCAGGACAAGTATCAGACATTTGTAATTAAATCAATCTTTCAGAATTTTGTTTTCTTTTTTTGTTGTTCCTTGAAAAGGAGAGATACAATTGTGGAATTTGTTGTGCTATCTAGTAGTTAATAAATTTAATTATCTATGGAAGTCTGGTAACATTTTTCCCGCCCTGTAGACATGCCTATATTTTTGAGTTAGATTTTAATATTTTTCTCTGGTCTTTCTGCCAATCTTCTCTTTAGAAAATAAAGTGATCCTGTGCTACTGTGTCATCTATGGTGAGAAAAAAAGAACTACTACTTAGACATCACTGGATCCTGTTTTCAAGAGGGTAGATAGAATTGAATCCAGCAAGGAGCCAGAACCTGTGACATCAATATCATGTGTGAGAAAATAAAGAAGGCATGGGTTTGCTTCTGATTAGGTAACTGGCCTCAAATGGAAAGTTTTCTGATTTATCCATGGGCTCTTAACAACACAATACTACTCTTACCAACCTAAACATTATTAGCAGATGCCTATAACATTCTCTTTTAGTCTCTGTTTCTGTTTTTCCCAATTTCTTTCTCCCTCTCCCTCTGTCTCTTTCTCTCTCATTTGGACCCAACATATAGGTATTAAAAATAAATAAATAAAAAACAACAACAACAACAAATAAACCTTGAGAAATGTTGTTTAAAAAGATTCTGGCCCAGTAAATATTAAAAGTATACTTGAAGAGATAATGTGTAAACAAAATGAACAAGTGAGTTTTTTATGCAATCTAATTGTTTGGAACACGGAAAGCAAAAGACTAGGCCACTTTTCTACATATCTTTGATTCCTTAGGTTTACTCTTATTATGTCAATCATTTTGAACTTCATCTGATTCTTGGTGCTGTGAGTTCATTCTTACCAATCAAAATTCTAACAATTTTAACCTCAGTTAAATGTTACTGTAGAGGAAGAACTTTTGAAATATTAGGCATAAATATAAAAGTGGTATACTTGACAATTGTTGTTTAAGTCACCAATAAATGATTGAGTGCATGTTATAAACTTTCTATTAGTTGTTGGAGATGTTTTTAAATCGACAATTTTTATTGTCATTTCCTCACTGCATATCAATATATTGGATTTCTTTCCTATACATTTTTCCTTGTTGGTTTGTTTAGCCTCTAACAGAACAGATATTTCTGAATAGACTATTAAAATTGAGTTTTTGCTTACATAGCAATGAGAATGAGGGGCAGTCAGCAACTAATTGCATTTTCCAGATGGTCTCAGTAACCTTCCTTTCTTTAGGGTCTAAGCCAAAGATTAAACCCTCCACCTTAGGTTGCTTTCTCTTAGTTCCATAACTACCTGCTGTATTCCAAGACTGCATAGCTATTAACAAATGTATGTTGTTAATACTGCTATAGATTAGGAAGGGACAGTCCTTCTCAGGAAAAGAAACTGAGTCAACTTTCATCTATTCCTTTTTCTTTTACATTTTCCTTTCATCTACCTTGTT
Source organism: Lipotes vexillifer (assembly GCF_000442215.2). Lineage (NCBI taxonomy): Eukaryota > Metazoa > Chordata > Mammalia > Artiodactyla > Lipotidae > Lipotes > Lipotes vexillifer. The sequence goes on from NW_006791665.1 coordinate 1,111,822, forward strand.
CTTTTCACTTCTTAAATAAGGTTGCCCTCATTTAAACTATGGTAACACTTTTCATAATCTCTTTATCTTCAATCAAATGTGATCAATAGAGAAATATATCTATCTATATATATATATATATATATTTTTTTGTAATGCTTGGACATGGTTAAAACTTAGCTGCCAGGAAATTTTTATTCTAATGCTTAGCTTTCTTCAATTTTAAGTACTACCTTTTTCTGAGAGAACATTAGGTTAAAAAAATATTATCATAGAAATACAAATTTATCAACATTTAAATGTTTCAAACTATATGATCTCCTAGATAATGAAAATATATATATTCACTTGTTTCACAATGCTCCTTTATATAGGCTTCTGTTGTGTGATTTATGTATTATAGATAGAGTGCAAAATGATTTATGACTACTTATTAATTTTGCTGATACCCTCATTTTCTTTAGAAAACATTCCAGACCTTGTACCGACATTAAAATCCTAATAAAGTGTAATTTTAAGAATTGACTATCCCCTTCACACACACACACACACACACACACACATTTTGTTCCATTCTACCAGGCCAATGTTCACCTTTAGGTGATGGATTTTCAGTGCAGTTCAAGCCTGTTAACGTTAACAGGAGCTTATTGGAACAGTCATAGTGAATGATGTAAAAATTGTGCTGCTGAGACTCAATTATAAGGTAGAATACTATTCAATCTCAATGATTACAGTGCATCAGAGATTTTTTTTCCATCTTTCTTATCTAGCTCTATGTCACAAGTTGGTGTTTTCGTCTAGTCACATAGATAAATTCAGTTATCTTTAACACGTGATTTTAATCCATATTTCCATTTTATTTCATTCTTTCTTAATCCTAAAATTTACATGGAAGCTGACTAATGTTTTCTTTATTCTAACATTTCTAGCAACTCCATGACTGTTTAAAATACTTTTTACACTAGTACGACAATTTCAAATGCAACTATGAACATCTATTGATATTTTAGTTGCAATACTAAATGACACCAAAATAAAAAAGTCTCTGAGAGTTTTTTTTTTTTTTTTTTTTTTTTTTGCGGTATGTGGGCTTGTCACTGTTATGGCCTCTCCCATTGCGGAGCACAGGCTCCAGACGCGCAGGCTCAATGGCCATGGCTCACAGGCCCAGCCGCTCCACAGCATGTGGGATCTTCCTGGACCGGGGCACGAGCCCTTGTCCCCTGCATCAGCAGGCGGACTCTCAACCACTGCGCCACCAGGGAAGCCCTGAGAGTATTTTTTAGTAAGGTTTTTTTGTTTGCTTTTATATTTCAATCAGTAAGATGTTGAATCTGTTTTTTTTTTTTTTTTTTTTTTTTCTTTTTTTTTTTTCATGCAATTCCAATAATTTAGTTTAAAAACAGATATAGCCATAAGACCAGACTGGGAACCAATGACAACATAAAGATGCATTACTCACATTATGTTCAGGAATAATCTTTTGTGAAAATGGATCATTATGAAATAGAATACTGAATAAAAGTAAAACTGATGATTCTATATACTACTTTTTCTCCACTAATATGTAAGTAATAAATCTAATTTATGTGGCTATTGAATGGTTGGAAGTTCAAAGAGGAAAGACAGAGCAGAGTGTATAAGCAATCTGACATCCAAAACTTAATTAATAAAGGAATTGTTGACAAATAATATGCCAAGAAGTGGTTTTGTAATAATCAAGGACATTTGGTTACTGGCTAAATACTGAGATTATTGTTAATTACATTTATGTTTTTGTAATACTATCATGGTCATATTAAAAATTAGTCTTTTTAGGAATATCTAAGAAAAAATAGCATAGAGATAATATGACATTTTAGATTTGCTTTAAATAATCTATGTCAGAGGATTGAGTTAAATGGCAAATTCAACACTAAAAATATATTGATAATTTGTAAAATGTAATGGTTAAATACTAATCTAGACCTTTCATTTTAAATACACCTGGTTTAAAGTTTTCTAATATATAAGCACTGACATGCCTATTCCTGGGTTTGCTGATCAAAAGTTGGAGAGTGGAAAGATCATGATCTTTGGAATCAAACAGACATAGATTTAAGCCTGGGCTTCTCCAGTTGTGTAATATTAGAGACATTAGTGAACATTAGAAGTTTTAACTTTTTATCTGGAAAATAGGGATATACTAATAGCTATATATTTGTTTATGTATAACTTACTAAATATATAGCACTAAAAATGTAGCTAAAGAGGGTGCTGATCTAAGAATTCTGAATAAGTTAACTCATTTAATCCTTAAAACAAACCTATGAGGTAGTTACTATTGCTATGCCCATTTCATATATGAGGAAACTTAGGCAGAGAAAGTTTCAGTAATTTGCTAAAGTTTACACAGCTTTTAAATTTGTAAAGTTCGGATTCAGTCAGAACAGTGTGGTGTGAAATATGTACTGAATCACCATAATATCTAGCCCTTGTTATCTAACAAATACAATTGTTGTATGTTATATATAGATCTCCCTGTTATATTTCTTTGAACTCTCAACAAGTAAGACACATACAGAACATGAAGGAAAAGAAATATGAAGCCGTCTAATAATCAACAAATGCTAATTTCCATGATTAGAAGTATTTCATGATTTCTACTAGTTTCAATATCTGAAAAAAAACTATCTTTTCCTCATCACATGGACTGCATATTGTTGATTTTTCTGTGAAATGATATATTCAGGCTTGTATATTCTTGCTTTATAGAAAAGAACCTAGGATAAAACGTGATTTTTTTTTTTTTTTTTTTTTTTTTTTTTTTTTTAAATAAAAAATGTTTTTTTGCTTTCTCAAATGAGAACTAGCTTGCCATCTGAGGAAGAACATCCTTTTTCTTTTGTCTTTTGTGGTTTTGATTACTGTTCCATATTTGTTAGTTCATTAATTTGTCCATTAAGTTAATAAGTACCAGGCACTGTGCTTGATGATGAAGATATTAACAGTGAACAAGATAAACATGAATCTTGTCCTCATGGAGTTTATATTCTTTGGAGAACTAAAGAGTAATAAACAATTATGTCAAAATGATATAGAAAGTGCTGGAGGGGCTTCCCTGGTGGTGCAGTGGTTGAGAGTCTGCCTGCCGATGCAGGGGACGCGGGTTCGTGCTGGGAAGATCCCACATGCCATGGAGAGGCTAGGCCTGTGAGCCATGGCCGCTGAGCCTGCGTGTCTGGAGCCTGTGCTCCACAATGGGAGAGGTCACAACAGTGAGAGGCCCGCGTAGCAAGGGAATTAAGATCCCAAATGCAAAAAAAAAAAAAAAAAAAAAAAAAAAAGTGCTGGAATAGGGGAAATATGAACAATATATGACATTGAAAATATCCCTAAAATAGCTTTACAGGAATGATGGAAAATTCATAGAGAAATGTATACTGAAGCTAAACTTTGAAAAATATTGCCCTGCTATGGAATTATGTAAAATTATATATTAAGAATCAAATGTAACAACATATGTGATACCCTTGAGGAATATTAACAAGCACAGATATAAGTTTAAAGTGGGTTCAGAATTAGGTTTGAAGGGAGTATTAAAAGATATGTCTAGAAAGATAAGCTGAAACCATAGAATGGAAGACGTAATCTCTCTTAAAATTTTTGTGCTTTATTATAAGGATAATGGATAACCAATAAAAATTTAGAAAGATGATCATATTTGCATTTTAGAAAGATTATCCTGGCTTCAGTGTGAGAAGTTACTGGAAGAAATCAAGACTGTAATCAAGAATACCACTTAGGGCTTCCCTGGTGGCGCAGTGGTTGAGAGTCCACCTGCCGATGCAGGGGACACGGGTTCGTGTCCCGGTCCGGGAGGATCCCACATGCGGCGGAGCGGCTGGACCCGTGAGCCATGGCCGCTGAGCCTGTGCGTCCGGAGCCTGTGCTCCACAATGGGAGAGGCCGAGGGGCCCAGTAAACAAAAAAAAAAAAAAAAAAAAAAAAAAGAATACCACTTAGGAAGTTTTTACAACCATCCAAGAAGAGATTATGGTTTTTGCATCAGAAGAGCTTTACTAGTCTTTCACAGAAGTGGGAAAAAATTAGATATATTTATAAATTAGTATTCAAAGGACAATAATTGAACATAGGGTTGAATTCAGAAAAAAAGCCTCAGAATTATACCTCATTTTTTAATTTGAGCATCTGGTAGGTGGTAGTACTATTTTTTATTAATCCAGAAACAACAGGGAAAGAAAATGTTCTGGGACAATGATTAGGAGTCTAGTTTGGGATATTTCAAAATTTGTCAGCCCTGAGGTGCATATAAAAATTTCTAATCATATTTCAATATACTGTAGTAAATTATTATGAGATATAACCATGGTGGATGATATTGGTCTTGAGTAATTAAGAATCAAATGTCAGAATGGTAGTGTATATATGGACATATATACTCTACCAAATGTAAAATAGATAGCTAGTGGGACGCAGTTGCATAGCACAGGGAGATAAGCTCAGTGCTTTGTGATCAGCTAGAAGGGTGGGATAGGGAGGGTGGGAGGGAGGGAGACGTAAGATGGAAGAGATATGGGGATATATGTATATGTATAACTGAGTCACTTTGTTATAAAGCAGAAACAACGCCATTGTAAAGCAATTATACTCCAATAAAAATGAAAAGAATCAAATGTCATTTGAAGCTATTGGAATGGATAAAAATCAATGCATGAATATTTTTTTCCCAGTCCAGAAGAATCTTTTTTATTGAATCATAGTTGATTTACAATATTGTGTTGCTTTCAGGTGTACAGCAAAGTGATTCAGTTATATGCATATTTTTTTCAGTTTATTTTTTGTTATAGGTTATTACAAGATATTGAATATTGGACTTCCCTGATGGTGCAGTGGTTAAGAATCTGCCTGCCAAAGCAGCGGACACAGGTTCGAACCCTGGTCCAGGAAGATCCCATATGCTGTGGAGCAACTAAGCCTGTGAGCCACAACTGCTGAGCCTGCACTTTAGAGCCCGTGAGCCACAACTACTGATCCCACGTGCCACAACTACTGAAGCCTGCGCTCCTAGAGCCCATGCTCTGCCACAAGAGAACCCACTACAATGAGAAGCATGTGCACTGCAACCAAGAGTAACCCCTGCTCTCTGCAAATAAAGAAAGCCTGCATGCAGCATCGAAGACCCAACACAGACAAAAATAAATAAATAAATTTATTTATTTATTTTAAAAAAATGACACTGAATATTGTTCTCTGTGTTATACTTAAATCCTTGTTGCTTATCTATTTTATATATAATAGTGTGTATTTGTTAATCCCAAACTCCTACCTTATCCTCCCCCAACCTTCCTTTCCCTTTTGGTAATCATGAGTTTGTTTTCTATGTCAGTGAATCTGTTTCTCTTTTGTAAATAGATTAATGTGTATTATTTTTTAAATTCCACATGTAAGTAATATCATATAATGTTTGTCTTTCTCTGACTTCCTTCACTTAGTATGATAATCTCTAGGCATTTTCAGGCTGCTGCAAATGGCAACATTTTATTCTTATAGCTGAGTAATATTCCATTATATATATATATATATATATATATATATATATATATATATATAGAGAGAGAGAGAGAGAGAGAGAGAGAGAGAGAGAGAGAGATAGATAGATAGATATAGATATAGATAGATAGATAGATAGATAGATATAGATATAGATAGATAGATAGATAGATAGATATGCACATATACACATCTTCTTCATCCATTCATCTGTCGATTGACATTTAGGTTACTGCCATGTCTTGGCTATTGTAAATAGCACTGCTGTGAACATTGGGGAACATGTATCTTTTTGAATTAGAGTTTTCCTCTTTTCTGGATATATGCCTAGGAGTGGGATGGAAGAATCTTTGTCTTACTGGAACATTGCAACAAAGAAACAGGAGTCTCAACAGAGCCATGGGTATTACAAAGCAGCCTTGAGTTTTTATCACCCTTCAAGTAGCCAGAAGCAGATAGGCTATTATTGGAAGAGCTATTATTGGAAGAGCTCTGGCCTGGGAGCTAGAAGATACTGGTCCCAAATAGCATCTCTGAATTTATCCACTTTGAGGCATTAAGGGTGAGGGCAGTAATTCTCAGTCTTGCCTGCATGATAGAGTAAACTTATCTACCAAGGAGTTTCTAAAAATCCCATGTTCAGGCTGCACCCTACACTGATTAAATAAGAACCTTCCAGGCATTCAACAGTAGTTTTTAAAGCTCTACAAGAAGTTCCAGTGTTTAGCCAAGAGTAAGATCCATTAGTTTTGGAGATATCCAACTCTAAACATTTTATGATATTTTCTCAATATATCTAAACAATGCTTTGGTCAGGACCAAGCAATGCATGTGGCCCTGTGGCTCCAAACAGAAGAGTCTCCACTCTCACAGGTGGAAGGGGTGGGGCACTGGAGTAGTAACCACAGATGCATTTGTTCTCAAGCTCACCTTCTCATGTGCCCTTTAGGAAGCAGAGCTCCCTGTCTTTATCTGACCATTTTAAGGAAAGCTCAACCCCAATATATCCAGCTAACCAAAAAAAAAAAAAAAAAATCAGATTTGGCATCAGCACTTCCAAAAGGAATCATGTTTTCCCAACCCTGCTGATTCATGATTATTTTCTACTTTCTCAGGTGGAGATTGAGAAACTCAGGGGCTGGCTTTTAAGTAATTATTGGCTGCATGAATATTGAGAAGACTGAGAAATAGAACATGACTCCTACTGAAGGGAGGAGGAGAGGAAAAATATTCTCCTGGATACCTTTGAAGGCGTGCCAGAAAATTAGGTGGAAAACCATTGACTTGTCATGGCATTAAGTAAAAGGAAGATAGTGGGCAAGAAATAAATGTTTAGTTATATAATATGTTGTCCAGAGTTAAATAAGTCTTTTCATGAATATCCCAATGGAATTATTAGGGTAGAAATAAGATTTCAAGAAGTCAATGAGTAAATGAGAGTCAAAGGAGAGAGACAAGGACTACAGAAAACTGTTTAAAGGAGGATTGTTCATGTTAAGTGTTCATATCTGGATATTTATCAGAGAGAAATCTGAGTTACATCTGTCTCCTGGATTAATTTTTAATAATATGATTTTTCATTTTCAAAAGTATGACAGGGCTTCCCTGGTGGTTCAGTGGTTAAAAATCCACTTGCCAAAGCAGGGGACATGGGTTTGAGCCCTGGTCCTGTAAGATCCCACATGTCACAGAGCAACAAAGCCCATGTGCCGCAACTACTGAGCCTGTGCTTTAGAGCCCGTGAGCTACAACTACTGAGCTCACATGCCAAAACTACTGAAGCCCACAAGCCTAGAGCCCGTGCTTTCTAACAAGAAAAGCCACCACAGTGAGAAGCCTGCGCACCGCAATGAAGATTAGCCCCGGGGCCGAACGACTTCAGGTTGGCGGAAGAGTAAGACACTGAAATCACCTTCCTCCCCACAAACACATCAGAAATACATCTACATGTGGAACAACTGCTACAGAACACCTATTGAACGCTGACAGAAGACCTCAGACCTCCCGAAAGGCAAGAAACTCACCACGTACCTGGGTACGGCAAACGAAAAGGGAAAAAAACAGAGACGGGAACTGCACCAGTGGGAGGGAGCTGTGAAGGAGGAAAGGTTTCCACACACTAGGAAGCTGCTTCACCGGGAGAGACTGCAGGTGGCAGAGGGAGGAAGCTTTGGAGCCATGGAAGAGAGTGCAGCAATGGGGGTGCAGAGGGCAAAGTGGAGAGATTCCCGCACAGAGGATCATTGCCGATCAGCACTCACCAGCCCGAGAGGCTGTCTGCTTACCCGCGGGGGCGGGCGGGGGCTGGGAGCTGAGGCTTCAGCTTCGGTTGGATCCCAGGGAGATGAGTGGGGTTGGTAGCATGAACACAGCCTGAAGGGGGCTAGTGCGTCACGGCTATCCGGGAGGGAGTCCGGGAAGGTCTGGACCTGCCGAAGAAGGAAGAGACTTTTTCTTCCCTCTTTGTTTCCTGGTGTGCGAGGAGAGGGGATTAAGAGTGCCGCTTAAAGGAGCTCCAGAGACGGGCGCAAGACGCGGCTATCAGCACGGACTCCAGAGAAGGGCATGAGACGCTAAGGCTGCTGCTGCTGCCACCAAGAAGCCTGTGTGTGAGCACAGGTCACTATCCACGCCGCCCCTCCCGGGAGCCTGTGCAGACCGCCACTGCCAGGGTCCTGTGATCCAGGGACAACTTCCCCTGGAGAACGCACGGCATGCCTAAGGCTGGTGCAACGTCATGCTGGCCTCTGCTGCTGCAGGCTTTCCTCGCATCCGTACCCCTACCACCCCGTGGCCTGAGTGAGCCAGAGCCCCGAAAGGAGCTGCTCCTTTAACCCTGTCCTGTCTGAGAGAAGAACAGATGCCCTCAGGCGACCTACACGCAGAGGCAGGTCCAAATCCAAAGCTGAGCCCCAGGAGCTGAGGAACAAAGAAGGGAAAGGGAAATTTCTCCCAGCAGCCTCGGGAGCAGTGGATTAAATCTCCACAATCAACTTGATCTACCCTGCATCTGTGGAATACCTGAAGAGATAACAAATCATCCCAAATTGAGGAAGTAGACATTGGGAAAAACTATATATATATAATTTTTTTTCCCTTTTTCTCTTTTTGTGAGTGTGTATGCATATGCTTCTGTGTGTGCTTTTGTCTGTATAGCTTTGCTTGTACCATTTGTCCTAGGGTTCTGTCTGCCCGTTTTTTGTTTCTTTTTTTTTTACTTAAATTTTTTTTCTTAATAATAATTTTTTATTTAAATTATTTTATTTTATTTTACTTTATTTTATTTTTATTATTATTAGTTTTTTTGCAGTATGTGGGCCTCTCACTGTTGTGGACTCTTCCATTGCAGAGCACAGGCTCTGTATGCGCAGGCTCAGCAGCCATGACTCACGGGCCTAGCTGCTCCATGGCATGTGGGATCTTCCCAGACCGGGGCATGAATCCGTAACCCCTAAATCGGCAGGTGGACTCTCAACCACTGCACCACCAGGGAAGCCCTATTTTATTTTATTTTATCTTCTTCTTTCTTCCTTCCTTTCTTTCTTTCTTTCTTTCTTTCTTTCTTTCTTTCTTTCTTTCTTTCTTCTCTCCCTTTTATTCTGAGCTGTGTGGAGGACAGGCTCTTGGTGTTCCAGACAGGTGTCAAGGCTGTGCCACTGAGGTGGGAGAGCCAAATTCAGGACATTGGTCCACAAGAGACCTCCAAGGTCAATGTAATAACAAATGGTGAAAATCTCCCAGAGATCTCCAACTCAGCACCAAGACCCAGCTCAACTCAATGATTAGCAAGCAACAGTGCAGGACACCCTATGGCAAACAACTAGCAAGACAGGAACACAACCCCATCCATTAGCACAGAGGCTGCCTAAAATCATAATAAGGCCACAGACACTCCAAAGCAAACCACCAGACATGGACCTACCAACCAGAAAGCCTCATCCAAAAGAACACAGGCAGTAGTTGTCTCCACAGGAAGCCTACACAACCCACTGAACCAAACTTAGCCACTGAGGACAGACACCAAAAACCATGGAAATTAAAGACCTGCAGCTTGCAATAAGGAGACCCCAAACACAAAAAGTTAAGCAAGAAGAGAAGACAGAGAAACTTACAGCAGATGAAGGAACAAGGCAAAAATCCACCAGACCTAACAAATGAAGAGGACATCTGCAGTCTACCTGAAAAAGAATTCAGAATTGTGATAGTAAAGATGATCCAAAATCTTGGAAATAGAATGGAGAACATACAAGAAATGTTTAACAAGGACCTAGAAGAACTAAATAGCAAACAAACAGTGATGAACAACACAATAAATGAAATTAAAAATTCTCTAGAAGGAATCAATAGAAAAATAACTGAGGCAGAAGAACGGATAAGTGACTTGGATGATAAAAGAGTGGAAATAACTACTGCAGAGAAGAATAAAGAAAAAAGAATGATAAGAATTGAGAACAGCCTCAAAGACTTCTGGGACAACATTAAACACACTAACATTCAAATTACAAGGGCCCCAGAATAAGAAGAGAAAAAGAAACGGACTGAGAAAATATTTGAAGACCTTATAGTTGAAAAGTTCCCTAATATGGGAAAGGAAATAATTAATCAACTCCCGGAAGCACAGAGAGTCCCATACAGGATAAATCCAAGGAGAAACATGCCAAGACACATAATAATCAAACTATCAAATATTAAATACAAAGAACAAATTTTAAAAGCAGCAAGTGACAAACAACAAATAACACATAAGGGAATCCCCATAAGGTTAACAGCTGATCTTTCAGCAGAAACTCTGCAAGCCAGAAGGGAGGGCACAGCATATTTAAAGTGCTGAAAGAGAAAACCTACAACCAAGATTACTCAGCAACGATCTCATTCAGATTTGACAGAGATATTAAAAGCTTTACAGACAAGTAAACGCTAAGAGAATTCAGCACCACCAAACCAGCTTTACAAGAAATGGTAAAGGAACTTCTCTAGTCAGGAAACACAAGAGAAGAAAAAGACCTACAATAATAAACCCAAAACAATTAAGAAATGGTAATAGGAACATACATATCAATAATTACTTTAAATGTACATGGATTAAATGCTCCAACCAAAAGACATAGACTGGCTGAATGGATAGAAAAACAAGACCCATATATATGCTATCTACAAGAGACTCTCTTCAGACCTAGGGACACATACAGACTGAAAGTGAGGAGATAGAAAAAGATATTCTATGCAAATAGAAATCAAAAGAAACCTGGAGTAGCAATTCTCATATGAGAAAGAATAGACTTTAAAACAAAGATTATTACAAAGGACAAAGAAGGACACTACAAAATGATAAAGGGATCAATCCAAGAAGAAGATATAACAATTGTAAATATTTATGCACCCAACAGAGGAGCACCTCAATATATAAGGCAAATGCTAAAAACCATAAAAGGGGAAATTGACAGTAACACAATCATAGGAGAGGAATTTAACACCCCACTTTCACCAATGGGGAGATCAACCAAAATGACAATAAATAAGGAAACACAAGCATTAAATGATACATTAAACAATATGGGCTTAATTGATATTTATAAGACATTTCATGCAAAAACAACAGAATACACATTCTTCTCAAGTGCTCATGGAACATTCTCCAGAATAGATCATATCTTGGGTCACAAATCAACCCTTGGTAAATTTAGGAAAATTAAAATCATATCAAGTATCTTTTCTGACCACAATGCTCTGAGACTAGCTATCAATTACAGGAAAAAATCTGTAAGAAATATAAGCACATGGAGGCTAAACAACACACTACTTAATATCCAAGATATCACTGAAGAAATCAAAGAGGAAATCAAAAAATACCCAGAAATAAAAAACAATAAAAACACAATGACCCCAATCCTATGGGATGCAGCAAAAGCAGTTCTAAGAGGGACATTTATAGCTATACAAGCCTACCTTAAGAAACAAGAAACATCTCAAACAAACAGCCTAACCTTACACCTAAAGCTATTAGAGAAAGAAGACCAAAAAATCTCAAACTTAGCAGAAAGAAAGAAATCATAAAGATCAGATCAGAAACAAATGAAAAAGAAATAAAGGAAACAATAGCAAAGATCAATAAAACTAAAAGCTCGTTCTTTGAGAAGATAAACAAAATTGATAAACCATTAGCCAGACTTATCAAGAAAAAAAGGGAGGACTCAAATCAATAGAATTAGAAATGAAAAAAAGAGAAGTAACAACTGACACTCAGAAATACAAAGGACCGTGAGAGATTACTACAAGCAACTATATGCCAATAAAATGGACAACCTGGAAGAAATGGACAAATTCTTAGAAATGCACAACCTTCAGAGACTGAACCAGGGAGAAGTAGAAAATATGAACAGATCAATCACAAGCACTGGAATTGAGACTGTGATTAAAAATCTTCCAACAAACAAAAGCACAGGACCTGATGGCTTCACAGGCGTATTCTATCAAACATTTAGAGAAGAGCTAAGAACCATCCTTCTCAAACTCTTACAAAATATAGCAGAGTGAGGAACACTCCCAAAGTCATTCTGCAAGGCCACCATCTCTGATACCAAAAAGAGACAAAGATGTCACAAAGAAAGAAAACTACAGGTCAATATCACTGATGAACAGAGATGCAAAAATCCTCAACAAAATACTAGCAAACAGAATCCAACAGCACATTAAAAAGATCATACACTATGATCAAGTGGAGTTTATCCCAGGAATGCAAGGATTCATCAATATATCCAAATCAATCAACGTGATACACCATATTAAAAAATAGAAGGGGAAAAACCATATGGTATTCTCAATAGATGCAGAGAAAGCTTTTGACAAAATTCAACACTGATTTATGATAAAAACCCTCTACAAAGTAGGCATAAAGGGAACTTTCTTCAACATAATAAATGCAATATATGACAAACCCACAGACAACATCGTCCTCAATGGTGAAAAACTGAAATCATTTCCACTAAGATCATGAAGAAGACAAGGTTGCCCACACTCACCACTATTATGCAACATAGTTTTGGAAGTTTTAGTTACAGGTATCAGAGAAGAAAAAGAAATTAAAGGAATCCAAATTGGAAAAGAAGAAGTAAAGCTGTCACTGTTTGCAGATGACATGATACTATACATAGAGAATCCTAAAGATGCTAACAGAAAACTTCTAGAGCTAATTAATGAATTTGGTAATGTAGCAGGATACAAAATTAATGCACAGAAATCTCTTGCATTCCTATACACTAATGATGAAATACCTGAAAGTGAAATTAAGAAAACACTCCCATTTACCATTGCAAGAAAAAGAATAAAATATCTAAGAATAAACCTACCTAAGGAGACAAAAGACCTGTATGCAGAAAATTATAAGACACTGGTGAAAGAAATTAAAGATGATACAAATAGATGGAGAGATATACCATATTCTTGGATTGGAAGAATCAATATTGTGTAAGTGATTCTACTACCCAAAGCAATCTACAGACTCAATGCAATCTCTATCAAACTACCAATGGCATTTTTCAAAGAACTAGAACTAAAAATTTCACAATTTGTATGGAAACACAAAGGACCCCAAATAGCCACAGCAATCTTTAGAAAGAAAAATGGAGGTGGAGGAATCAGACTCCCTGACTTCAGACTATATTACAAAGCTACAGTAATCAAGACAGTATGGAACTGTAACAAAAACAGAAATATAGATCAATTGAACATGATAGAAAGCCCAGAGATAAACCCACGCACCTATGGTCACCTTATATTTGATAAAGGAGGCAAGAATATACAGTGGAGAAAAAACAGCCTCTTCAAAAGTGGTTTTTGGGCAAACTGGACAGCTACATGTAAAGGAATGAAATTAGAACACTCCATTACACCATTCACAAAAATAAACTCAAAATGGATTTAAGACCTAAATGTAAGGCCAGACACCATCAAATTCTTAGAGGAAACCATAGGCAGAACATCCTATGACATACATCACAGGAAGATCCTTTTTGTCCCACCTTCTAGAGAAATGGAAATAAAAACAAAAATAAACAAACAGGACCTAAAGAAACTTAAAAGCTTTTGCACAGCAAAGGAAACCATAAACAAGATGAAAAGACAACCCTCAGAATGAGAGAAAATATTTGCAAATGAAGCAACTGACAAAGGATTAATCTCCAAAATTTACAAGCAACTCATGCAGCTCAATAACAAAGAAACAAACAACCCAATCCAAAAATGGGCAGAAGACATAAATAGACATTTCTCCAAGGAAGATATACAGATTGCCAACAAACACATGAAAGAATGCTCAACATCATTAATCATTAGAGAAATGTAAATCAGAACTACAATGAGATATCATCTCATTTTGGTCAGAATGGCCATCATCAAAAAATCTACAAAGAATAAATGCTAGAGAGGGCGTGGAGAAAAGGGAATCCTCTTGTACTGTTGGTGGGAATATAAATTGATGTAGCCACTATGGAGAAAATTATGGAGGTTGCTTAATAAACTAAAAATAGAACTACCATATGACCCAGCAATCCTACTACTGGGCATATACCCTGAGAAAACCATAATTCAAAAAGAGTCATGTACCAAAATGTTTATTGAAGCTCTATTTACAATAGCCAGGACATGGAAGCAACCTAAGTGTCCATCAACAGTTGAATGGATAAAGAAGATGTGGCACATATACAAAATGGAATATTACTCAGCCATAAAAAGAATGAAACTGAGTTATTTTGTAGTGAGGTGGATGGACCTAGTGTCTGTCATACTGAGTGAAGTAAGTCAGAAAGAGAAAAACAAATACTGTATGGTAACACGTATATATGGAATCTATAAAAAGAAAAAGAAAATAGCCATAAGAACCAGGGGCAAGATGGGAATACAGTTGCAGACCTACTAGAGAATGGACTTGAGGATACAGGGAGGGGAAAGGGTAAGCTGGGACAAAGTGAGAGAGTGGCATGTACATATACACACTACCAAATGTAAAATAGATAGCTAGTGGGAAGCAGCTGCATAGCAGAGGGAGATCAACTCGGTGCCTTTTGACCACGTAGAGGGGTGGGATAGGGAGGGTGGGAGGGAGGAAGACGCAAGAGGGAAGAGATATGGGGACATATATATGTGTATAACTGATTCACTTTGTTATACAGCAGAAACTAACACACCATTGTAAAGCAGTTATACTCCAATAAAGATGTTAAAGAAAAACAAAACAAAAAACACAAAAAGAATAACCCCCACTTGCTGCAACTAGGGAAAGCCTGCACGTAGCAATGGAGAGTCAATGCAGCCAAAAATAAATAAATAAAATAAATAAATTTATATTAAAAAAAAAGTGTGACAGCCACTACCCACCTATTAGAATGACCAAAATCTAACACTGACAATAGTAAATGCTAGTGAGGATGTGGAAAAATAAGAACTGTCATTCATTGGTGGCAGGAATCCAAATGACAGAGCCACTTTGAAAGTTAAAAGACAATTTGGCAGTTTCTTATGCCACTAAACATAATCTTACCATGTGTTCCAGCAAACTATATCATTGGTTTTTATGCACAGGAGTTGAAAACATATGTCCACAGCAAAACCTGCACAAACATGTTTATAGCAGCTTGGTTTATAATTATCAAAACTTGGAAGCAGCCAAGATGTCCTCAGTGGGTAAACTGTGGTACATCCAGACAATGAAATATTATTCAGCACTAAAAATAAATGAACTATCAAGCCATGACAAGACATGCAAGAACCTGAAATGCATATTACTAACTGAAAGAAGACAACCTGAGAAGACTACATACTGTATGATTCCAAATATTTGACATTTTATAAAAGGCAACAGCAGTTGCCAGGGGTGAAATGAGGGAGAGAGATGAGTAGATGAAGCACAGAGAAATTTTAGAGCAGTGAAAACCCTCTGTGTGATAGTATAATGATGGATATATGTCATTAGACATTTGTCCAAATCCATAGAATGAACAACACCAAATGTGAACTCTAAGTTAAACTATGGACTTTGGGTGATTATGATGTGTCCATGTAGGTTCATCAATTGTAACAAATGTACTATTTTGGAAAGTGATGTGAATAATGGTGAGGCTATGCATATGTGGGAGCAGGGGATATATGGCAAAGCTGTATCTTCCCTTCAATTTTGTTGTGAACCTAAAACTGCTTTAAAAAAATATAAAGTCTTTAAGTTAAAAAAAAAAAAGTGACAGTGATGTCCTGGTTCCAGATAAGATGAAGTCATCACACTGCACCCTATTTCTCATACTGAATCCTGAACAGAATAACATGAAACAACCATTTGAATACTCTCAAAAGTAAAGAGATGGGAAAAAGACCATCATTCAAAGTACCACTGAACAATATTTGAGTTTACTAATTTTCCCCTTCTGGTGTTCCCCATTTTGAACTTATCACATCCACAAAATTCACAGGTGACACTAGCATAGACAGAAAGGAATCCAGGGGAATTCCAATAGTTCTGCCCTAAGAAGTGAGAAAGAGGCCACAGAGAAAGAATGAAAATTTCCCATATTGTTCTTTTTCTTCTCCTCCCCCTCCTTCTTCTTCTTCTTTGATTTTATCCATTTTATCAACCCCAGCACTTAATTAATCCTGTAAAGAGTAGAAACCTAAAATCTCTAGGGAAGGGGAACCTCTCTTGACATTTGGAGAAGTGAGGAAAACGTGATCCCAAGAGGGTGAGTAAATACCTATTGTTAGTTTCCTTCTCTCTTTCCTCCCATCATTTGTGCATGAAATAAGGACTGTGGAGAGAAATGTACAGGACAGAATAATACAGAAGGCCCTGCTTTCTTGTAGGGGATCAGACAAATGATCTCCAGGAAACAAGAAAGCTCAAAGGAGAGTGTGGACAGGGAGGATCTCAGGAAAGTACTTTGTAAATTTGTAGACATTAACTTTTCAGATATTAGAAACTATGGTAAGAAGTCTGGAGTGGAACAATCTCTCTTACCAGAGAAAGTTCCTTAAGGACGGAACCCTTTCCTTATGTCTTTGCAAAATTAAATGTGCTATTAACCCACCACAGATTTTAGGAAAATCTCTCTTCAGTCAGTAATGTGAAGTCAACTAAATATTTTATTTTATAAATTGCAGTAATGATGATTTTGCATCCCTCAAAGGAGATGAAAATGATAAATATTTGAAATAAAATGTTTAATTTAAAAGTTGGCTTGAGAAAATCTTTTAATTCCATTGGCCTTCAGTTTAGCATTTTGCAACATAGAGTAATAAGTATTATTACAGTAATAATAATAAAACTAACATTTATAGAGCAAGAGTTAATTCTCACATCAACCATTTGATGAGGATAATCCTATGAGGGGGACATTGAGATACAGTTTTTTTACTTCCCCAAAATTCATGTTATATGCATATTGTGTTCCTTTCACCAGGATAGGGGCTTAACAAGTAAACATGGGCTAAATTTCTTTTCAATGTGTAAAGCAGTGTAGAAAAATTAGATGAATTTAATATGCAAAATAAAGATATTAATTAGTTTCTTTTTAAAAAAAAATATTAAACATTCTGTGTTGTTAGAAGGAAATGATTCTGTACCTATTGAAATAAGGGAGAGTAAAAAGAGACCATTAATGATATGATAACAAATAAAATAGTTACCCATTAGAAAAAGTAAAACATTTAAACCTCAGTGGAGTTCAACAGAGAATCTCATACTGTGATTTGACAATTAATACAGAACTTACATTGAATAAGCACTTTTGCTTTTTAGATAAGAGATAAATTGACATACTTTTCATATGAATCAGTGGAGTGACTTTAACATAATATTCTTATGGAATCCATTAATTCGCAAAATAGAGAGATTTATTGTCTATAAAAGTTAAATAAGTGATATGGTTTATGTAAATATAAGGTACCATTCCTCAGGTAGAGCATATTAAGCAGAATTAACTAAGTTAACTTATAATTCAAATGCCAGGCTAACCTGAGAATAAAATATGGCTAATATGGTGGTTATAACATGCTGATTCTATGATTTTAATTAAACTTATAATTTTGGGAACTCTAGTTGCCTGCAAAAAGTCATGGCCACATATTCTTAGACATTTTCTGGAAGTATTTAGCATCTGAATCCAAGGATAACCAAGATAAAGACTAATGTCCAAAGCTCAATGCAAAACTGAGAATTTGCCAGCACCATGTTCGGACACAGCAAAATTACCAGCGTGAATGTTCCTGAATTCTATTTCATGATGACAACAGTAAAAGTAAATGTAAGTATTATTTTCTTTTCCTTACA
The DNA here is from genome assembly GCF_000442215.2 of Lipotes vexillifer. Lineage (NCBI taxonomy): Eukaryota > Metazoa > Chordata > Mammalia > Artiodactyla > Lipotidae > Lipotes > Lipotes vexillifer. The sequence continues at coordinate 1,129,667 of NW_006791665.1, forward strand.
TTCACATACTTATAGCAAACTCCACTATCTAAGAATAAGAATGAGCTTTTGTATACTAAACAGTAATTAAGATGACAAAAAATACAGTGCATGGAAACTAGCCCTCTTCTTCTAAACATGGTTCATCTATATAAAACTTTGATTTACTTTTTTTTTAATTAATTCGGTGCTCAGTACTAATTTGAAGTGAAGAGTGGGAAACTTTACTGATATAGGGTAAAGCCCTCAAATTCTGGTGTGTGGAATAGAAAAATTGGCAAATAGACACAGTGGAACTTGGGGGACACAGAAACATGACTTGATTGAAGATTGTGGCAAGAATATGAGTAACAATAAGCTTTGATAACTAAGATTCTGATCATATGAGAGTCTTACTTTGGTGTTTTGGTGCAGCTTATAATTTTGACTGAAGTTGAGGGGATGATTTTTATAGAGGCAACCAGACTTAAAGCAAATGCTGAATACCTCGAAAATATCACAGACTTCAGGTCTCACAAAAGTGTTTTCTTCTGGGTAACACCAAAATAACTGAGAAAGACATCCAAGGCAAAGACCATGGAAGGCCAATCAAAGTTGGCCAGATGATGGCCTCAGAAATGCTGGCTGATCAGGGTTCAGTAATCAAACCACAGAAGCTGGGGTTGCAAAAACCTAAGATGCAAAATCAATGAAATTGACCTCCGTGCAAAACAAGCATTTTAAACAAGCATAGATTCTAAGCAGTTATAGATTCTCAAGCTGCTGACCTTGAACTACATGAACAAAATTTGGCTTAAAACTGCAGGTAAGGTTGAGGCTGACTTAGATTGTTTAGGTATGGGTCAACAGAACATAACTGTTACCTTTAAACTTCAAAATCGCTGAGTCTTCTAGGATGAAGAAGAGTAGGGAAACTCTTCTTGAAAAATTTTATTGTGAGCCTAGATAGTCATCTTTGGTTGCTCAAATTCCATTCTGTTTGAGCCAAGAAGGAAACTTTAGATGGAGTTAACTGGATTCACATTCTCAACAGTCCCTTCCTCAAATTGTCTCTGTATTACTTATCATATACAACATGAAGGTAATCTTCTTAATTTTAAACCGACTCATAGCCAGGGAGAGAAGAATAAAGCCACTGTAGCACAGGAATAAACATATAATAAACTTCCACATGTAAGTGTGGAAATTATGACAATTTAAAATTTACAATGGGGATTGAAAAAACAATGGAGTACAAAGAGGTTATAAAAATAAAAAGGATTTGAATATACTCTATGGAAAATGCCTCACATAAGACATTGACTGGCGCTATCACTACTGTTCATTTCTAAATCTTGGGAGAATGGGCAATGTCTCTAATGTCAGTCTCTGAGGAAAGACAGAGCATGCAGAGGGGAAACCTCCTAACCCAGCTATTTAAAAAATGTGCAATGTCAAAATTAACCACTTTTATTTTTACTTATTTTTTTAAATTAGTTATCTATTTTATACATATTAGTGTATATATGTCAATCCCAATCTCCCAATTCATCCCACCACCACCACCACTTCCCTCTTTCCCCCCTTCATAACCATAGGCTTTTTCTCTACATCTGTGTCTCTATTTGTGCCTTGCTAACCAGTTCATGTGTACCATTTTTCTAGATTCCATATATATGCGTTAATGTACCATATTTATTTTTCTCTTTCTGACTTACTTCACTCTATGTGACAGTCTCTAGGTCCAACCACGTTGCTACAAATGACTCAGTTTTGTTTCTTTCTATGACTAATATTCCATTGTATATAGGTACCACTTCTTTATCCATTCATCTGTCAATGGGCACTTAAGTTGCTTCCATGACTTGGCTATTGTAAATAGTGCTGCAATGAACATTGGGGTGCATGTGTCTTTTTGAATTATGGCTTTCTCAGGGTATATGCCCAGTAGTGGGATTGCTGGGTCATATGGTAATTCTATTTTTAATTTTCTAAGGAACCTCCCTACTGTTCTCCATAGTGGCTGTATCAATTTACATTCCTACCAACAGTGCAAGAGGGTTCCCTAAAATTAAACACTTTCTTAAAAATTTCTATCAGTTCAATTTGAGTTCACACTGGCATATCCTCCCTTGGTTTTTGAAGATTTTTCTTGGTTTGCTTTCTTCTTTCACAATCTTACTCTCTGCTATGGTCTTTGGAATTTGCTGGGTATAATATTAGGTTGGAATGCTGGATTAACATTTTGGTGGGAGGAAGATTCTACTTGGGATAACTGCACTGGGGTTGAAGCTGACTTATTTTCTACATTTGACAGGGGATGGTGCCAAAGGTGAAAAATCAAGTGTGTCTTATTAACTTTCTAAGCTCTTTAAAACATGACTTAATAGATACCTTTAACTAAGCTGATTCAACTTTTAAGATTTTAAAGGAACCATACCCATTCCCAGAGAAAATAGCCCAAGAAGCAACTTCTTAGAGAACTTGATTCCTCCTAGCCAACAAGAAATCTCAGGATGAAACTGAGCAGAAGGTGAAATTATAATAGACATATTTCTTTATCTTTCTAACTCATATATGGTTAAACATTGATTTCAGATTTTAATTCCTTCATGTTTGACATTATTATATTTTTATTTGCAAGATAATTGAATTTTTAGAATTTTTTCGCCAAGAATTTGACAGGCTTTTTTCTTTTTTTTAAATTAAAATAAGAGGACACCCTATAGTTGACAATTTTATATTGGAATATCAGCATTATAATTTTGTGGTTTTCAGATCCTTTGATAGACGATGCTGAATAATGTGGTTTGAAAGAATTGGGGTGGAAAATTAAAAGATGTATAATTTTGATTTTGGACATATACTGGTTTTGAGGAAAAAGCTAGTTAACACATGATTCTGACCTATTTTCAGGAACATTTGCACAGGTCATAGGTGGTTTTAGGAGAAAACAAAAAGGAGTCATGGATAACATGAGAGGACATTTCAGGGGTGGAAAGGAATATTCCCCTCAAGCATTCCATAGTTTTTTCTAATCCAAACCTATTGAATTTAATTTTGGACACGATCAACCAGCAGTGCAACCATCTTCCTCAGAGGAGACCCACAGTCTATTAAACAGTCTTTACATATGTTCACGAGGGCTTCTCAAGATCTTTGATGGGCATATTCAAAAATCAAATAATGTCTCATTCATTTTCATGTACACTATGATAAAATTTAATAGATGGAATCAATTAAATGCATTGTACATGTAGAGTAATATATTTCATATTTTATATTTCTATTTCCTATCATCTTATCTTTTGTATAGTATCCACAGAGACAAAAAAGTAGGTACTACTTTTAAAAAAAATAGAAAATAACGTTTAAAGTTTTAACTATAAAAGCCTCACAATTAATAAAAATTGCTTTTAGGTGCTTTTATCTTATCTCTAAAATTTTGAAACAAAAATATTTTTAACAATATATCAATTATCAATGCAAAATATTTCTCAGTCTCCTATTTAAAAGGTAAACAAAGGCAAAGAGAAATAAAAATTAACTTGTTTTGCACAGTTTTGATTTTTTTCCCTTAGAATCGGTAAGATTCAGAAACATGATGTATTTCTCTATGGACTTGTTGTCTTTGGACAGGGATAATACAAAAATACTAAGTGGACAAAAATACAAAAGAGGCTAAGATTATCAGGGTAGGTATAAGATTAGGTCATTAAATTCTAAGATGTTAGTTTTACATAAATTTTAAATATTTTAAAATTTTTAAGATACTATAACAAATCAAGGCAAAAAAAGTATACTTACTTCATTTTGTATTACATGGGAAATTTTGGGGATTTAAAAATACCAAATTTTTGTACCACAATAAGGTTACAGAGTCTATAGCAAGTATTATCAAACACAGTTAATAAGAGCATAGTAGAAGTACTGAAGACAAATGAGTTAGTCTCTGAAAATGCATGTATTTTACACCCTAAACATGCTAACCTAGAAAATTATGGCAAAAGCATAAATGCACAATTACATATTCTTTTAGCATTTAAAAGTGTGCCATCACATTTCATATGACCCCTCAAAAAGTTTGCTGTATATTTTTAACTGAAAAAGGAAAATTATATCTTAGAATTATGATAAAAATAATTTTGACAATTACAGACCCTAGAGGGGCTTAGGGAATCCCAAAAGTTCTTGGAATACACTCTGAGAAGTGATGATATAGAAACAAACACAACATCTAGAATGATGGTTTGTTATGCTGCAATAGTTGTATGAGACAAATTTGTTACCAAAGTGTGGTACTGCTGGAAAACAAAACAAAACAAAACAAAAAAATGAAATCAAATAATAAAACCTCACAACTTTGAGTTTTGGGTCTTGAGACCAGGTCAGTAGCAGAATCTGGCAAAGTACTGAAAAGACTATTTGCAGGAGCTGAAAAATGGTGAAAAAAATGTCATAGAAGGCTGGAAAAAATGGTAATCCATATAGTATAGTTGTGACACAATGGACAAGTCTTCTTCTAGTATCTTGGATGACAGAAAAACATGTTCCTAATGAACTTTAAAATTTGAGCAGTGAGGTTTCAGAAAAGAATGGTGACATATTATGTGAATTTTACAAGGTGCATATGATAGGATACCAAAAGATGAGAAAAACTAAATAGAGAATGGAAGAGATTGCAAGCAAAACTTAGACGAAATAGAAGGAGCTTAAAACTCTCTTTGTTAGAAAATAAAACTCTCTTATCTCTTCTCCCAACCCCTGCTTTTAGACAAAAAGCCTTCTTAAAGTAAAATACAATCTGGGGAAAAGACAACTAGAGGCATAACTGTAAGTTCCTTGGTAATATCATTGAAAAAGTTAAAGAGATATGCCCTCTCAGGTAAAATGGCTTCTAGGATACCTAAGGGCATTATCTCACAGCATCACAAGCCCAGATTAACATTGGTTAGATATAAAGTCTGTGATAATTGCTTTTGACACATAGAATGGAATGCATTCAGATTTATAGGAAATAAGTTTTCAAGGGGACTGTATTAGGTCCCATCTTTGATGAAGAGACTAAAACTTTCAAGATGGAAATAGACCTTAGGCCCCCAAATTTCTCCAGCCTGGAAATAGGCTGAGAATGTTGCTCAAAGAACATATAACCCAATGCCTTATTCAGAAGTGTCCAAGAAGGGTAAAAAGATGGGCTTCCTAGAGAACAGATGGGAAGGTTGTAGAGAAAATGAACTGGAGAGTTCACATTGAGAAGTTGAACCAAAAGAAAGCACATTCCTTGCTCTGTACTTTGGGGCCAAAATGTGCTGGCTGGATTGCAAAATGACTGAGCCAGTGACAGTACCTGTCTCCCATTTTTCACCTAATCCAAGGGAGTGCTTATAAGTTATTCTCTCCCTTAGTCCACATTGTGCTTTTGGTGTGTGACGAGAAGATATGTGGTCTTTTAAACCCATAATCATCCAGATCAAGAGGAGCAACACACACGGTGCTACACCTGGACCAAATGTAAATCACAAGATCTTGAACTCCAAGTTTAATGTTATGATCTGATGAGATTTTTGTGGTCCTTGGAGAAATGTTAACATATATTATATATAGGAGGGATATAAGTAATTTTTGCCACAAGGTGAATTGAGGTAAGTTAATTTCACTGCTGCATTGTTACTTGGCTTGGAAAGTGGGAGAGTTATTCTGTAATTTCCTTTGCCCAATGGGAACTTTTCAATAGCAACATAATAAGAAACCCGAAAAGCATGTGCTGTGGTGCAATCCTCATTTCACTGTTTTCCATTTTGCCATATCCATAAGAAAATGTCCAGGATGGCTGATTGCAGACATATAATAGACATGTGGAAAAGACCTAGAACTTTATTTCAAGGTCTTAAATTTTATTTTAAATAATATCAATAAAGATTTAGGAAACTAAAATTAAAAATGTACCATTTTAAATACAATTAAAACATATCAAATATATAAGAATAAATATAAATTAAAATATGTAAGATCTTTCATAGAAATTTATAAAATAATATTAAAAGAATTCTAAGATCTAAATAATGGAAGCATATATGGTGTCTATGATTTGGAACACTCAACTTATAAGATTTTCAACTTGTCTTACACAAAGTTACAAAACCAAGGAAATGCAATGATATTCATGGAAGTCTTTTTATGTGTTTATGCATGTTAAAAAGGACAATTGATTATACAAATTATTTGTAAATGCGAAGGGTAGAGAATAGCTAAGGCAATTTGTGCAAGACAAATGGAAATACTAAACTAACCAAACATCAAAACTTCTTATAATGTTTTGGCAATTAAGAAAGTATGGTTTTGGTACAGGGATAGGCAGAAAGACCATTAGGATAAAGTACAGCCCAAAACTAGATGATTGCATATCTGGTTTATGAAAAAATAAACAGAGTATGCATTTGAGAAGAGC
>NW_006791665.1:1136287-1140838 GCF_000442215.2 Lipotes vexillifer
AGCGGTTATTGACATTGTCTTCAAAAAACAATGTGGGTCAATTGCATTAGCAACATAGAAAATAAAGAAATTTTATCTTTACCTCATACCATATACAAAACCCTAACTTAGTTAGATTTGTAAACCTAAATGTGAAAAGGCAAAATTGTGAAGCTTTTAGCATATGATATAGTTGAATATTTTTATTGTCTCCTAGAAGATGAGTTTTATAAAATAAAATAAAAATACCAATTATAAATAAAAAGCTTAATAGATTGGTTAAATTAAACAGGATTTCATGCTACCATAACACCGTTCAGAGATTAGAAAGAAAAAACAGGAGTGGGAAAAAATATTTGCAGCACAAACAAATCATAAAAGCTGGTATCCTAAAGATATATGTTAAATATCAATAACATAATGAAGTTCAATTGAAACCCTGGACAATTAATTTATCATTTAAGTTATTAATAATAAATTAATATATTTATATATAATAAATTTATTATATTTTAACATTTTAGGTATAATTAATATATTTCATTAATACTTTATTAACATATCATTTAAATTAATTACATGAATTAATAATGTAGATATGTCAATTCACATTAATCTATAGACTCAGTATAACCTTAATTAAATTTAGTGGAAATTGTAAAAACTGGTTCTAATATTTATATAAATTCCAGTGTCAAAAGAGCCAGCATACATTTACAGAAATACAAGGTGGTCGGCAAGAAATATATTAAAGCTACATTAATTAAGATAGTGTGATATTGGTACAAGAATAAACAAAAAGATCAGAGGAGTAGAGAGACCAGAAACAGACAAGGCATACTACATAGGTATTTTATCTGTAAGAAAAAGTGGTAAAACAGAGAAATGCATTCAATAAATAGTCCTATAAAAATTGGAGAGCCATGTGGAAAAAATGCCTGCATCACACCATTCACAAAAATAACTTTTGCTAAAATAACTTTTAAGCAGATATTATATACAAATTGAAAGGAAAAATAGCTTCTAGTATACAATATAGAATACTGAATTTTTGGTTGTGCTTAAATGTATAGTAATTATAGTGTCATTTTACTATTTAAATTATCTTGCCAAAAAAATTTAGCCAAAGAGATATGAAGATTTTTGGTAACTTGGATTTTATCTTCGATAACAAACAATAGTATTGCAGGAGGCCAAACCATGAAGGTACATTAGAATCATATTTGCAGTGTGATAGAAGGCCATAGCAACCACAAAAATAACTAAATATCCCCTTTTTCTGAATAACCAATACAGTAGCCCCAATTTTAGACTACTGCTTTGTAGATGAAATTTATTTTAAAATCCAATCACTAAACTGCCATGATTTCTTCACAGCATCTAATAGGTAACCATCTCTCCTTTATTTAATCCCTCCTTAAAACCCCCCACCTAAATTTTAGAAAAGGCCTCCCCATTCCAGCTTTCTTGGGACACCTTCATTTCCTCTAGGGTGTACTTTCTTTGCTATATCAAACTCAATAAACCTAATTTTATTAAACATAGATGTGTTCCTAGTGGTCTTTACTTCTTGGCTTTAATAACCAAAGAGAAAATTGTGACAGAGAGTATTTAGACATCTTCATGTTACAGTGTGAATAGGTTATTTGATTATGTGACTGGTTTTTAAACTTCCAAATTCAATACATACATTATTATACTATAAAATAGTGCTTTATATATTTTATCAAGAACAATGTTAGTTTATTTTAGTAATTGCTTAGTGATTTGTGATGATTGAGATATTATAAGTTATAGTTCCAAAAATAAGTTAAGCTTTCTTAAAAGGCACATTTCTGTCACTTAAAAATGTTTGAATTTACAAGAAAACTTATACCTACCAAATCACAGATACATATTTAGGATATAATTTGTTGTAATTATATGTCTCCTTAGGGAGAACATGTGTCTGCTACAGAGGTGTTGGCAAGCATTCTCAGCATTGTGATTATACCATTTACAATGCTCCTTCCTAATTCAGAGGGCAGGCACGTTTTTTCTTACTATGTTAATTAGTTTCTCTTCAATAATCCAGATGTCTTGTTTATGTAATTTATTCTTTCCTGTTGACTTTTTAGTAATGAGATTAATCCATCTGTTTTTCCTGCTTCTAGTTTAATATCATGCTTCTATAATCATCCCCTTTAAAATGAGAGTGAAAACTTCATTTTACCAGCTTCTCTATTCTTCAAACATGGAAAAGATTTTTTTGTTTTGTTTTGTTTTTTAATGGAAAAGTCACGGGGAAGACTTTTTAAAAGTTTTGACATTACCCTCACCTTATAATTGCACAACAAAAATCTCATACCAGTACAAACACAGAAATAATGCACTATTGTACTGTAGTACTATTGTAGTAAAATGTAGAATTAGATATTCTCTTGAATGTGATTGGATAGTGATGTAAGAATATAAAACCAAATGAAATGCATACATTTCCTCGGTTCATTGTTTGTTTACCCACTTCCATTTTAGATTTGCTCCTTTTACTCATGAACCCATGTTTCATAGGTATCTGTATGCCCATGAATGAGTGAACTCAGAAGATTTTCAACCAAACACACACTGAAAAGTAATAGTGGCTTGTTTCAGCAGTGGTTTTCAAGGTGTGCATGGTTTAACTAGTGTAGATTTAATTAATTTGTTAATCAAAGATTATTAGTGGGCTCACCCCTATTATTCAACATAGTTATGGAAGTTTTACCCACAGCAATCAGAGAAGAAAAGGAAATAAAAGGAATATAAATTGGAAAAGAAGAAGTAAAGCTGTAACTGTTTGCAGATGACATGATACTATACATAGAATATCCTAAAGGTGCTACCAGAAAACTCCTAGAGCTAATCAATGAATTTGGTAATGTAGCAGGATACAAAATTAATGCACAGAAATCTCTTACATTCCTATACACTAATGATGAAAATATATGAAAGTGAAATTAAGAAAATACTCCCATTTACCATTGCAAGAAAAATAATAAGATATCTAGGAATAAACCTACCTAAGGAGACAAAACGCCTGTATGTAGAAAATTATAAGACACTGATGGAAGAAATTAAAGATGATACAAATAGATGGAGATATATACCATGTTCTTGGATTGGAAGAATCAATATTGTGAAAATGATTCTACTATGCAAAGCAATCTACAGATTCAGTGCAATCGCTATCAAACTACCACTGGCATTTTTCACAAAACTAGAACAAAAAAATTCACCATTTGTTTGAAAACACAAAAGATCCCGAATAGCCAAAGGAATCTTGAGAAAGAAAAATGGAGGTTGCGGAACCAGGCTCCCTGACTTCAGACTATACTACAAAGCTACAGTAATCAAGATAGTATGGTACTGGCACAAAAACAGAAATATAGATAAATGGAACAGGATAGAAAGCCCAGATTTAAAACCACACACATACAGTCACATTATCTTTGATAAAGGAGGCAAGAATATACAGTGGAGAAAACACAGTCTCTTCAATAAGTGGTGCTTAGAAAACTGGACAGGTACATGTAAACATATGAAATTAGAACACTCCCTAACACCATACACAAAAATAAACTCAAAATGGATTAAAGACCTAAATGTAAGGCCAGACACCATCAAACTCTTAGAGGAAAACATAGGCAGAACACTCTATGATATAAATCACAGCAAGATCCTTTTTGACCAAACTCCTAGGCAAATGGAAATAAAAGCAAAAATAAACAAACGGGACCTAATGAAACTCAAAGCTTTTGCACAGCAAAGGAAACCATAAACAAGATGAAAAGACAACCCTCAGAAAGGGAGAAAATATTTACAAATGAAGCAACTGACAAAGGATTAATCTCCAAAACATACAAACAACTCATGCAGTTCAATATCAAAAAAAAAAAAAACAACCCAATCCAAAAATGGACAGAAGACCTAAATAGACATTTCTCCAGAAAAGATATACAGATTGTCAACAAACACATAAAATAATGCTCAAAATCATTAATCATTAGAGAAATGCAAATCAAAACTACAATGAGATATCATATCACACTGGTCAGAATGGCCATGATCAAAAAATCTACAAACAATAAATGCTGGAGAGGGTGTGGAGAAAAGGGAACCCTCTTGCACTGTTGGTGGGAATATAAATTGATACAGCTACTATGGAGAACAGTATGGAGCTTCCTTAAAATACTAAAAATAGAACTACCATACAACCCAGCAATCCCACTACTGGGCATATACCCTGAGAAAACCGTAATTCAAAAAAAGTCATGTACCAATATATTCATTGAAGCTCTATTTACAATATTCAGGACATGGAATCAACCTAAGTGTCCATCAACAGATGAATGGATAAAGAAGATGTGGCACATATATACAACGGAATATTACTCAGCCATAAAAAGAAACGAAATTAAGTTAGTTGTAGTGAGGTGGATGAACTTAAAGTCTGTCATACAGAGTGAAGTAAGGCAGAAAGAGAAAAACAAATACTGTATGCTAACACATATATATAGAATCTAAAAAAAAAAAAAAAAAAAAAAAGAAAAGGCC
>NW_006791665.1:1141204-1201430 GCF_000442215.2 Lipotes vexillifer
AAAAAAAAAAAAAAAAAAAAAAAAGGAATGGTCCTGAAAACCTAGGGGCAAGATGGGAATAAAGACACAGACCTACTAGAGAATGGACTTGGGGATATGGGTGTGGGGCGAAGGGTAAGCTGGGACAAAGTTAGAGAGTGGCATGGACATATATACACTACCAAATGTAAAATAGCTAGTGGGAAGCAGCTGCATAGCAGAGGGAGATCAGCTCGGTGTTTTGTGACCACCTAGAGGGGTGGCAAATGGAGTGTGGGAGGGAGGGACACGTGAGAGGGAAGAGATATGGGGACATAGGTATATGTATAACTGATTCATTTTTTTATAAAGCAGAAACTAACACACAATTGTAAAGGAATTATACTACATTAAAGATATTTAAAAAACAAACAAACAAATATACTGAATTTAAAGCACTGTTTAAAAAATATATATATTAGTGGGATGTACACAAGGAAATTCTAAATACAGACATATGTCAAACAATTAAAAGTGATTTGGGTTGGAATATGTCAATTAAGTTTTCCAAGTTGTGTGACTGTCTCGATTGGCATAACAAGCAACGATCAATCCATAATTCCACTGAAATATAATCTTCTACATTTAACCAATTTTATAATGAAATTCTTTTATTTTCCCCAATTTGAAGCTGATTAAAAAGGAAAGTTTAAAAAATAAACATTAGGAGTTCATTGAAGATACCTTATTTCTGTGCTTTCCAAATGCAATAAAATTATAATTTCAACACTGGGCTTAATAATATTTTTCTCTTCAAAATATTTTTATTCCATTATATTAATATCATCTTTTATGATCATTGTTCTATAATGCATTTAAATATTTAACAGAAAAAAACCATTGATAATTCTTGTTTATTCATAATACATTTTACCTGCTCAATTCAGTTAATTTTTTCAAAAGAAAATTTTGAATCATTATTTATCTAGTTTTCAAAAATATTTCTTTGCAATTTTTATGGAAAACATAAAACTATTAATTTCTGTTTGGGGAAAGAAAGTGATATATAATCCAGCTGGCCATCCATAGCTGCAGAATCCCAGTACAGAACCTGTGGATACTATGACATTTTATATGAGGCACTTGAGCATCCACAGATTTTGGTATCCATGGAGTACTGGAACTAATCCCCTGTGAATACTGAAGGATGACTGCATATAATTTTATGATACATATTATACAGTATCACATTATACTGTGATATATTATGCTTTATTATGTTACAGATTATATGTCATATATCATACATATATTAGATATGTGTGTATATACAATATATATTGCTACAATTTTAGGAATGTGTACAATTATCCTGTAACCTTTGGTTTCATGCATATACCCATCTCTCTCTCTCTCATTAAAACACACCAATTACAATGTAATATATTCCTCCAGATTTATACTTATATCATATACACATTATAGGAGAAGGCCTGGAATAGTTATAAATTATAACTACATGGGTGAGTGAAAGAAAGAGAGAGAGAGGGAGAGAGAGAGAGAGAGAGAGAGAGAGAGAGAGAGAGAAGACACATTGTGATGCTTAATTTTATATGCCGTAGGCTAGGCTATGGTACCCATTTTTTTGCTCAAACACTAGGTTATATGTTTCTGTGAAGGTAAATAGGTATGATCAATATTTACAATCAGTTAACTTTGAGTAAACCAGATTATCCTCCATAAAGTGGGTGTACCTCATTCAATCAGTTGAAAAACTTAAGAGCAAAAAGTGAGTTTTCCTGAAGAATAAGGAATTGTGACTTAAGTTTGAAACATAAAAGTCATGCTTGAGTTTCCAGCCTGATGGCCTGCCCTGTAGATTTTAGATTCAAGACTGCAACATCAATTGTTACATGAATTTCTGTCCTGTTGGCCAGCCTTACAAGTCAAATTTACCAATCCCCACAATTATATCAGCCAATTCCTAAAAATTAAAATTAATCCTCCTTCTACCTCTATTTCCAGGTGTCCCTAGGTATTCATGAGGGATTTTTTCCAAAACCCTGATGATACCAAAATCTGCAGAAGCTCAAGTCCCTTATATAAAATGGCATAGAATCAACTCTCTATATCTGCAGGTTCCATTGTCTAGGCATACAGAGGGCTAACTACGTATATATAAGAATCCTATTGTTCTGCTGCTCTAGGGCATCTTCACTGATACAGACATATAACTTTAAGCATAGAAACCCACACTTATTTTAAGATTATAAGTTGTTAAGACTAGACAACATTGAGATCCTGTTTGAGGTGTGGGTTTACTAACTTAACGTGAATTCAATATATAGAGTATGAAGTTGTCTCCATCAATGATGCTCAGTGCAGACACAGAGAAAACATTCATAGTTCTATTTCTGTCAGTTGACTTTTTAAATAATGAGATCCAGAAATCTGAACTATTTATTCAAGTGTCTAGGTTATTTTCCTTTGAGATTTTTTGAACTTTGGAGAAACTGAAGAGTAATAGCATAGAAAAGTAAATTCACTCTGTCAGTTGATTATTACAGAGCAATGTGGCAAAAATGTTTTGAAATAATTTACAAAGACATATCTAAAAAGGGTAGATCAGAAACATTTTCTTGCAACATCAAGAAAGTCGGAGTTGTAGAAACAGTGAAAATAAAATAGAATTAATTGGTTTGATGTTACAATGAATTTGAGAAATTATTTCAGTGGTGTGTCCAGAAATTACTTGAGAAGTTAAGATTTGGGGAATTAGTTTTTGGTGCTGAGAATTTGATTATATGACTTTAGGAACAAGTGTCAACAGTAAAGAGGATAAAAATACTCCCAGAATTTCAGAGATCAAGCAATCATGACACCAAAGGTTGGAAAAGGTATACATATGGGTAATTTGTATAGCTGCATCTATCACTTTTGTATATGATGGTTTCTGGATTTCCTTTCTTACTTAGGAAGACATCCACACAGTAAGTCTTAAACTGTTATCTCATGTCCTCTGTATTTTCACTTAATTTTTGTTATTTTCAGATATTAAGAATGGCTAAAGTTTATTTTTATATATGGTATGAGGTAGAGATCTAACACAAATTATTTTTTCCTAATAGATTTCAGAACTCTTTAAAAATTGTAGTTCTTTAGATGGTGACTAATTACTATTTACCGAATCATTTAAAAATATATGTGTATTTATTCTTTACAAGGAATAATTTTTATTTAGGAAGAAAGGCAAATTATTCAGGAATATGTCGTGAACTCTTCTTTCAGCATAATAACTTATCTCATGAGAAATTTGCATACTTATGTTATTACCTCAAATTTGGTTGAGACTTTTTACCCAGTCACTTGCAACTGAGAATAGTTGAGACATAATTCTGATGGCAGATAGACATCCAAACATCTTGACCTCAAAGTTGACAATAAAATATTGTTTGTAAAAGAGTACTTAAATTATAATTTAATTGGTTTGAGCAACTTACAAGAACATTATAATTCTGCTTTTGGAAAAGATGGATTATCTTGCAGCAGACCAACTGTCCTAAAGGGAATAAGAGAAACCCATTGATAAGAAAAAGTAATAAATAAACAAATTAATTATACTTGAAGGCATCAGAGATCTTCTAAGGTAACAAGGCTTTGAGAGAACACAATTCTAGGAAAAAGAGAGTTGTGGTAAAATATGGTATGACATTCTGCAGCAGGCCCTCAGGACATTTTCCAATTCTAAGAACAGAGCAAGAGGCTAATGATCTCAGCAAAGTCCTGCAGGAATGGTCTAATACTAAGAATCAGAGGAAAAAAGTCATGTAGCAATTTTTAAGACACAAAAGATAACAAACAGATACTTGAGGGACCTGAATCACAGTGCAGTTTGGGTACACATCAGAGTTGCATAACACCCCAGGCTCAGATGGAACTACTAAAAGGCTATGCTTGAGTATCAGACATGACCCAGAGAGAGTAGAGATTAATCCAAAGTGTAATACAAATTTTAGCCATTTTTTTGTCTGGATTGAATTAAGGTGATTAGTCACTCTATCTTCCTAGCAAAGGGAAAAGTTAATTCTCTAGGTCAAAAGAAATAATCACACTGCATTAGAGAGCATCAACTGACCTAAAGCCAAAAGAAAAGAAACAGAACTATCCTGATGATCTAGACTTCAGAATTTTTAGACACATCTTTAAAGTGGTTAAGGTTACCTGTTTACAAAAATAGAGACTAATACATTAAAATATAAATGAAGGTAAATAGCATCAGGTAATTGAAATATGTCACACACACACACACACACACACACACACACACACAAATATCCAAATGCACATTGTAGAACCAGAAAATACAATAACCAAAAGAAAGTACTCAATAGATAGATTTAAAAGCAAGTTCATTGTAGCAGAACAGAATATAAGTAAACTGAAAGACAGGTCAGAAAAATATCTGGATCAAAGCACAGATAAGGAAAGGATGCAAACAGGAAGAAAAAGAGTGTGAGATTGAGTTATAAGGGACACAGTTAAAAAATCTTTCATATTCTTAAATGAAGTCCCAGAAGAGGGGTGAAAAGAGGGAGAGAGAGAGAGGGAGAGTGAATAGGACTAAAGCAGTATTTAAGAATGCAGTAGCTGATAGCGTTCCAAAATTCACAAATGGATTCAAGAAGCTGTACAAATATCAATCAGAATAAATACAAAGAAAACCAGAGGCAAAGAGAAATATCTTCCAAGGAAAGGAAAAATACCATGCTATCTTAAAAGAAACAAAAATAAAAATTCAAAACCAAATTTCAGAAATGTTGAAAATCAGAGGCTTATGGATGGCATATTTAAGGTAAATTGTATAAAGAACTCTATACCCGCCCCCCAAAAACGAGGTCAAAATAAAGACATGTTCTGCCAAATAAAAGCTGTAAGCCTTCAACATTAGCAGAACTGAACTAAAAGAAAGTCCAAAGAGAGTCATTCAGGAAGAAAGAAAATAATACCAGACCAAAATACTGCAGGAAGGAAGGAATTAAAGAGCAACATAAAGGGTAAATATGAGTATAAATATAAATGAATATTGATTGTTAAAAACCTATTAATAAAATTAGTATGTTGAATTTAACATAAATATAGAATTAAAGAATGTTTAATATTGGAGAGATAGGAAAAGTGATAATATTAATTTTTAACTAAGGGTGCCTTCAATTTATGATACATAAACAGACAATGTAAAAAAAAGTAGAAATTTGTCAATATAAAAAAGGAAAAAAAATTGAATAACAACAAGGGCATCAACTTTATATGACCTTCAGCCATTACTAATTTTGAAATGATTGAAGAATATACATGGCTTCTTTAAGCCTAATAATTCATATCTGTAGAAACCTCTGTAGGGATTTGAATTTTTATCCTAGTCTAATAAAACTTTTCTATAAATATGTTTTTATTAGACATCTTTGAACATTTAAATTTGACAAGGACTTACATTTTCTCATATATAACATCAATTAAGGATTTTTTTCCTCCTGAAGTCTATTTTAACCAAGAGAATTATTTTTTGATCCAATATGTTCACTTTTTACATCTTTTAAGCCACATTTTTATCTTTATTAAAATGAATAGCTAAAAATGATCCTATTATCACAAGTTTTCAGAAAATCTAACAATTGATAACTAGAGGGATATTATATTAATTTAGTTGCCATCGGCTTTTGATATAACTATTTCTTTAGTACTTTACCTCTTATTAAAGTAAGGAAAAGCAAAACTGGGTAATGGGGTTTTCATTAATTTTCTCTCTGAAGCCAATGGTAAAGACACGTGTGGTAATTTTTCCAGCTTTTAAAAACTCACAGACTCAACTTGATATTTTCCCCAAAATCATATCTTTGATATTGAACAATGCCAATTTTACTGTAATATACTGTATTATTTTATCAGATTGATTCTCCAGAGAAACAAATTTAATAGTATTCAGAAACTTCTTAATATTTCCAATTTAGTAAGGTTGCTTTAAAACAAGTTGTTATTATGTGAAACATTGTACACCAGTGTTTGAGGTAAAGAAAGACTATAAATAAGTGTAGGATTATTAATGAGTATTTACTATTTAAATGAATTTGGGTAATAAATTTCACACAGTTTTTTACTCACAGCCCAAATCAGAATATAGCCAGGTATGTAAACATACACATATATTCCTGAATTTTCTATTCTAGAAAATGAAGAGCAGCAAGTAAAATGTAATATTTCTAGAACAGCCACAAAAAAATTGATGCTATTCAAAATATATTCCATTGTGTGATTATTTACACACAAAATTTGGACCATTGGGGTCAGTTTGTTCATATTGTTGTTTTCAAAATATTAGCCCAGAATTGTATGGTCTGTTTATAAGAAGGACATATTTGAGCATAACAGACAAATGCTTCTACTGCAAAAACTAGGAAGAGGTAGGTAAAATTACATGTGTATAAAATTATATGAAAATATATTAATGATTAAAATTATAAGTGGTAATTTACACAGAAATGTATATATATTTAATAAGTGTGTGTATATTTTTATTTATGTTTAGACACTCCAGAGATCTGTGGAAGCAAAGAGAGTAAGTAGATTACTTGATATTAATTAATATTAATCAAAAACGGCACATCTGAGAAACTGAAGATTAGAATCTGTTAGATTCTAATTTAAAAATCTGAGTGTACAGCACAAGAAACAAAAATGAGCCAGATGTGCAATGGGTATGATTAGAACATCAACCAAGTCCTGCCTAGTGAATTCATGATTGGATTGAAGTGATGAGCCTCCCAGCAAAATTCAAACAAGATAAAATATAACCAAATATAGATTATATTTAATTAAGTTATTGTCAGGTTATAATTAAATATAAGTGTATAAAGAGTGGAAAATTATATTCAAAGAGAAGATCTTGAAGTTGAAAGCATCTAGAAATAATAAAATATCAGTATTACTTTAAGAGTAAAATTAAAACTGACAGTTAACTTTAAAAAGAAATTATAGAAGCCAGAAGAAACATTAAAAAAAAAATCTTTATAATGGTAAAGAAATAATTTTCAACATAAAATCCTTCAACATTTTTGAAAAAATGGGCTCCAAAATTATGTGTGTTTGTGTCAGCACAAACACACACAAAAAATTGATAGAATTTGTCAGTAAACCTGTACTAAAAGAAATACTAAAGAGAGTTCATCAAGATGAAGAGAAAATAATTCCAGGACTTCTCTGGTGGCGCAGTGGTTGAGAATCCACCTGCCAATGCAGGGGACACAGGTTGTGCCCTGGCCCAGTTCCACTGGGCAACTAATCCCATGCACCACAACTATTGAGCCTACACTCTAGAGCTCATGTGTCACAACTACTGAAGCCCACATGCCTAGACCCTGTGATCTGCAACAGAAGAAGCCACTGCAATGAGAAGCCTGTGCACTGCAACAAACAGTAGCCCCCCACTCGCTGCAACTAGAGAAAAACCCGTGAGCAGGGATGAAGACCCAATGTAAACAAAAATAAAATAAATAAACTTATTTTTTAAAAAAGAGAGAATGATTTCAGATAGACTTTAAAAGAAATGATGATATTGAAAAATATATATTTGTGGATAATTATCAAAACAGATCACTGTTTAAAACTATAATATTAATAGGGACTTCCCTGGTGGCACAGTGATTAAGAAGCTGCCTGCTATTGCAGGGGACATGGGTTCGAGCCCGGGTCTGGGAAGATCCCACATGCTGTGGAGCAACTAAGCCCGTGTGCCACAACTATTGAGCCTGTGCTCTAGAGTCCGTGAGCCACAACTACTGAAACCTGCATGCCACAACTACTGAAGCCCATGTGTTTACAGCCCATGCTCTGCAACAAAGAGAAACCACCGTAATGAGAAGCCTGTGCACCACAACAAATAGTAGCCCCCACTCACTGCAACTAGAGAAAGTCTGCACCCAGTAACGAAGACCCAACACAGCCAAAAATAAATAAGTAAATAAATGTATCAAAAGCTATAATATTAATAACAATAGTCTAATGTATACCTGTAACTATATGTGAAATTAAAATACCTATTAATTATAGCCCAAAATCAAGGGTGAAAACAAAGCTAAAATATTTTCATATCTTTCCATTTTTCACAAAATGTTTAGAATAAAAATCTGAAGCAGCCACTAAGAAGTCTACTGTCAATTATAGAGTATATTAGAAAAGTACAAATTAGTGTATAACTAACAAAATAATAGGAAAAAATAAATTATTTAAAAGAAAATCTTGATTAATCCAAAATAAATATAAAGCAAAATAGAAACAATAAAGACAAGCAGCAGCAAGTAGAAACCAAAAGAAAGCTAATAGATTTAAACTAAATACAGCAATGATTACACAATATGTAAACAGAGCAAATATTCCAAGTATTATAGAAAAGTAACTTTTAGTAGGAAAGTAAAACAAAGTCTATGTTTCTTAACAGCAGATGACATAAGTTAAAGTATGGAAAACTATGTAGCATGCAAAAATGGATCAGGGGGCTTCCCTGGTGGCACAGTGGTTGACAGTCTGCCTGCTGATGCTGGGGACACGGGTTCGTGCCCCGGTCCAGGAAGATCCCACATGCTGTGGAGCGGCTGGGCCCGTGAGCCATGGCTGCTGAGCTTGTGCATCCGGAGCCTGTGCTCCGCAATGGGAGAGGCCACAACAGTGAGGTGCCCGAGCACCGCAAAAATAAAATAAAATTAAATAAGGATCAGGAAAAAGCTGATGTACCTATCTCATTTGATGAAGAATGACGAGTCATACCATTGTAAAGAAGGCATTTCACATTATAGTCTTAAATCATGAGTCAGATAAAATAATTATAAATTGATATATTGCCAGTAACAATTTTATAAAGGAAAATTGACAGAACTAAAAAAAAAGAAGCATTAGAAAATATGTATTCCACAGGAAGTCAAACAGGTTTCTGTCCAAGGCTCAAATCAGCATGATTGAACATGGTAGAAACTTCCAATATTATTGGAGCATGGGGGGGCCGTAAGAAACAAAGGGATTGAGCAGTGTCTCTTAGAAACTTCAACAAAGACTTCTGTTGTTCAGAGCCTCCTTAAATTCATTTCTTCTGGTAACCTTGTGACTAGAAGCTAATAGAATCCCAGATGTGATATGGGATTTCTCCAGAAACCAAACATCTCAAACAATACCTTTGGAGCTGTCAAAGACAATGTATTTTTTGTTGTTGAAATAATGTTTCTGTTAACTCCAATTGAAGTTATATAAGAAGTTTACCATTTTTGGTGGGACCTGTACTTTGGTCAGGCTAATCAGCATGAGCATTCAACAGACCCTATGAAGTTTCTTCACAATCCTCAGTCCAATTTATCCATACTTATGCAAATGACCTCAGATCCCCTACTGTGAATTTCACCAAGAGATCTTTGGTCCTGTCACTTGGAATCATAATCCTCTCTCTTACCTAACACTCATTTTAATAATCAAGGGTTCTGAAGGGCCTGAAGTTTCTTCTTTTATAATGTCATCAAAATTCGAAGTCAGGCTAAATTAATACATTAAAATTCTTTAATGTTTTGAGTTGTTGTTGGGACAGCTAGATTACTAATGTCTTATAGCAATCTATTAAAATTTTCATAACTTCAACAATGTTTAGATGGCTAATTAGCAATAAAATGAAAAAAAGAGAAGATAAATGAGTAATATTAAACATTTTCTCATCATTCATCCCCATTGGTTGGAGCTGTACAAGGAGACTGGCAAAAAGATCATCACATTATTCTCCCTACTGCATGTCCCCGCTCCCAACAGAGTCTCATAAGGAGTTGAGAATCTCTTTTATCAAAGCATCAAGTACTACTTGGGTCAAAGGCATAGAATTATGGGAAACTTTACTAGCATTGTATAAAAAGTCCAACGTTGATTGCATTCTCAATATTTTATCAGCCTTAGAAAAAGAATCTATAAGTATCAAAAGGGAGAATATGACAATTAACTTGTCAAGGCCTCTGTTTGAACTCCATCTTTGTTCCACTCAGTTGGGAGTTTGTTCACTTATCCATATTTCTGAAAAAGCTGTATCTAACTGTGGACCCTGAGAAAGACTGAACAAGCCCTTCCAACTGACAGCATCTCAATCAAAAGAAGTTGCTTCTTTATCATTAATTTATAAAATATATTTCAAAAGAGGCTCAGTAAAATATCTCAGAAGGAGGTTGCCCAGGGAGACAACAAAGTAATTTAACTATTGACTGAATATTCCTATATTCCTATAATTCCTATATTCCTGATTCTGTGCACATGTACACCATACTATATTTGTATTGATTATCAGTCAGACAGATTGCATTCTGGTCAAAAGAGGTATCTGCCCCTTTAAGGTCACATCCCTCCCCTTTTTAGACTGAATCATCAACCATAACAAGGTGGCTCTGGAAGCCTGGAGCTATTTTTCTTTTACTTTCCATTTCACCAAAACAGACAGAAGCAGCTAACATACAGTATTATTTGCTCACCTTCTATATGTCTGATTTTTTTTTTTTTCTAATACGTTAGCTGTCTCCCAGCCATAAATTTGCCACCTGCAAGTACCACTAATATGCTTCCATCAGTAATCACAGTTGTTGAGCAGCCTCAAATCAAGGGCAACCAGGAAGCCATTCTGCCAACAAGGTTTCTCAACCACCTCTTTCCACTTTTCTCTTTCTCACAAACAAATCCCTCCCCATCATCTTAATTAGAATTAAGTGTTATTTCAGTTTATCCCTCTCACAGCGTGAACTGCAACCCATCCATTGGGATTGGATAATTCAAAGGACTCACGCACTCCACACAATATACTTGCATAACGTTTTAATAAAGGCCAAGGATATACTATAGTGGGTAAAAAGAAAGTGTAGACAATCATAGAACACTCCAAAAATTCGCAGGGGCAGCTCCCCAGAGTTCTTTATTAGTCACATAGGCTCACCTTATTTTTGGATTATGAACCAGGAAGTAATGAGCAATGCATCCCAGTTTCACAAACACCAAGACACAATTTCACAGAAGAGCCTTCATATCTCAATGATCATGTAGTGCAAACCAGTCCATCACTAAACAATGTTGACAAGATAGTACAAAGTGCCTCTAGGGGAGTTTTGACTTCAAAGGTTGTATTAAAAACACTAGCTAGCCATATTCTGATTTTGGCTAAGGGTCAGTTCCAGATTCCAGGCATTCTTGGGGATTAAGCATAGAGCTGTCTCAATCTAGACAATTCCATGCTTACATGTGTGTTAATTGCATGCTAACTTTATGAGAATATACCACTTTGTTTTCCACATTGACTGTATACTTTTACATTCTCATAAACGATATAGAATATTCAGTTCCTTCACATCTTCACCCATACTTTGTAATATAATTTTTTTTCTTTTAAAATAAAGTTAGGCACTGTAATAGTTGTGTAGTGGTATTTCACAGTGGAATAAATTTACATTTCCCAATGATGAATGATGATGATGAGTCTTCTTACGTGCGTGTTTGCAATCCAAATATTTTCTTTGCTGAAAAGTCTATTCAAGTTGTTTGCCCAAATATCTTTTATTAGGTTGTTTTCCTAATATTGGGTTTCAAGAGGTATTTTTCTTTTTCTTTTTAAAAGAATGTATTCCTGATATGAGTTATTGATAAGATATATGTTGACAAATATTTTCTTCCAGTAGTGACCTTATAAACAATTTCTTAATAAAGTCTTTCAAAGATCAGGAGTGTTTTGTTTTGGCAAAGTCCAAGTTATTAATTATCTTATTTTATGGCTTATTTTATGGTGTCACTTCCTATCAAAGAAGTATGTGGTAACTCAAATCACAAAGATTTTCTCATATTTTCTTCTAGAATTTTTTTTTTTTTCGATACGTGGGCCTCTCACTGCTGTGGCCTCACCTGCTGTGGAGCACAGGCTGCGGACGCACAGGCTCAGCAGCCATGGCCCACGGGTCTAGCCGCTCTGCGGCATGTGGGATCCTTCCGGACCGTGACACGAACCCATGTCCCCCGCATCATCAGGCAGACTCCCAACCACTGCACCACCAGAGAAGCCCTAGAATTTTTTTTTTTTTTACCTTTAGTTTTACATTAAAATCTATAAGCAATTTTTATCAGCTTATTTGAGAAATAATTTACCTATGATCCATTTGAATTAACGTATGTTTATGATGCAAAGAATGATTCAATGTATGCATATGTAGTGCAAATTATGGTTATAATTATGGGACTTTTTTGCACATGGTTGCCAGTTTTTTAAGTACTATTTGTTGAAGACTGTCCATTTTCCATTGGCATACATTACACCTTTGTTGGAAATCAATTGACCACGTACATGTGGATATATTTTTGGACTATCTATCTCAGGTTTTACTAAACTATGACCCATGGGCTAGTTATGGCCTGCCACTGGTTTTTGCCAGTAAAGTTGATTAGAGCAAAGCCATTCTCATTTGTTTGCATAACAACTATGATTGTTTTCATGCTACCATGTCAGAGTTGAATTGTGAAAGAGACTTTGGCCTGCAAAATCTAAAATATTTTTTATCTGACCCTTTACAGGAAAAGTTTGCCAGCCCTCTTCTAGGACCTTTTTAGAAGCTTTTCAAACTGCCTTGATAGTGACTTTTTAATGAATATAAATAGCAATATTTTGAGTCCTCCAACTTTATTCTTCTTTCACGAAATTATTTCACATATTCTTGTCCTTCCTATTTGCATTTTTAAATCAGCCTGTTGATTTCTACAACAAAAATCCTGCTGTGACTTTGACTGGGTTTGCAATGAATTTGTAGATCAATTTAGAGCAACTTGACATGTTGACAATATTATGTCTTCCCATCCATGAATACAGTATATAGCTTCACTTTTTTAGGTATTTAATAACAATTTACAATATTTTGTATTTAGAGAACATATACCTTGCAAGTATTTTGTTAGATTTATGCATAAGTATTCTATGTTTATGGATATTATTATAATGAATAATATTTTATAGATCAATTTCCTATAGTTCCTTAAGAGTATATAAAAATGAATATTAATCTAGTATTCTCTAGCCTTGCTAACTCAGTCTCATCAACTTTTTTTTTTTTTTTTTTTTTTTGCAGTAGGAGGGCTTCTCACCATTCTGGCCTCTCCCACTGCTGATCAGAGGCTCCAGATACGCAGGCTTAGTGACCATGGCTCATGGGCCCAGCTGCTCCACGGCATGTGGGATCCTCCCGGGCCGGGGCACGAACCCATGTTCCCTGCATCGGCAGGCGGACTCTAAACCACTGAGCCACCAGGGAAACCCAGTCTCATTAACTTTTGTGTAGGTTCTTTATTCTTACATGTAGAAAATCATCTTCTGTGGATATAGACATTTTTATTTATTTCTTTCAAATCTTTATGCTCCTGTGTTTTCTTGCCTTACTTCACTGGCTAGGAACTCTACTACCCTATTAAGTAGAGTGAAAGAAGATATCTTTGCTTTGTTCCTGATATACTGAATATGTTTTTAGACTTTCATTATTTAAATATAATATTAGCTGGAATTGTTTTTGTAAATAGCTTTTATCAAGTTAATTCCCTTTAATTCTTAATTTGTTAAGAGTCTGTTATCATAACTCAATGTTGAATATGTCAAAAAAATTGTCTGCATCTATTGATGCAACCGTATGATTTTTTGTTTTTTTGGGTTTTTTTTTGTTTTTTTCTTTTCTTTAGCATGTTGGTGATTACATAAACATTACAGTCAAATATTTAACTTATTCTGTATTTCTGCTTATTCTACCTGCTTGGTCATGATATATTATATTATTAAATATTGCTGTATTGGATTTACTGTTTTTGATTGAATACTTTTGTGCCTATTTTCATGAGGGATATTGTTTTGTAATCAGGAGATTGGTTACCTTTGAATATTAATGAGTGGGATAAGGCACAAAGAAGTCCTCTGAGGTGCTGGTACTGTTTTATAGCTTGATCTTGGTGGTAGATACATTGCTGTGTTTTATTCATGGAGCTCCAGTCTTACAGTCTTTGTGCTTTGCTTATGTTATACACCAACATATATTGTGAAAAATATTGATCTAAGGCATCCATTTGGGGAATAACTTTTCATATTCACCAGGATACTGCACAACCTCAAAAGCCACTCTACCCAAAACAATGGCCTTTCTGCCCTTTCAGATTCAAAGTTACTAGGCCTAGGACTTTACTTCCATTAAAGTTTCTTTAACTTAGACACACCACCCAATATTCTACATAACTAGAAATCCTCTTCTTAACAGTCTATCTAGCTTTTATGGAATCATAGTGGATTTTCTTCTTTCCATAGTAGACAGAAGCCAGGCCTTGTGACTATGTCTTTTGTTGATAGATCTATACAAACACTAAGATAATCAGCCAGAAGGATACGGTCTCTCTCTCTTTTAAGTACAGACAATTCCTGTAAGTTATGTGTCCCTTCCTAGAGCTCACTTAATTAGTCCAGACCGACATTGACTCGTTTCAGAGGAATAAAAGTTGTTCAAACAGCAGATACAAGATCTATCCGCAGTGTAGAATCCCGAGAGGCAACAGAAGAGTCCTTATCATTCTGTGTCTCCTCATCTACCAGGAAAAATGTTGTTATTCCCATTTAATTTATTACTATTATCTTTTTAAAAACTTAAGCTTAGATGAAGAAAGTATGTCTAACATTTCAGTTATCCTTGATCATTGATAAAGTCATAAGCCTTTTAATTGTATATATTTTCATACAGTTAAATGTCCTTAGTGTTTAATCACTTCTGTTCTGATCCAACATCTCAACGACAGGCTTCCAGCCACCTTTTTCTATTATGTATGCAAGAACACCTGTTTCATGACGAAGAATTTTATTTACAGATGCACTAAAAATTTCCTTCAACTTTTTGCCAAGAAGAAGACCCATGCTGAGAATGCTGCCCCTCTCAAGGGAAAGTTGTTTATTCTTTTAGATTTGAGGAAAGGAATCTGTGATCTCATGCATCCTCATTGGTGATGGTCTCTCCATCATATTATGCATCTTAACCCCTCCTAATCACCATTTTTTATCCATTATACAGTTAGCCGTCACTCATTGTTCAAAAATTTTTGGTTTCAAGATGAAATTAGTAATCACGTGAATCAATTCTACCTGTCATTTCCTTGACCTTCTCAATCCCGGACACTTTAGCTCAACTACACATTATCTTCCCAATTTCCCTATTGCATGCGGACATTTTTTTTATTATCCAAAATCATTGTACTTCTGAAATTATGAAACAATAAACTCTAGAATTATAAATATCTTTCCTTGTATCCCTAATGCTCATTTACTCTTATTTATCCACGTACTTTTTCTTAGGTGTGCTGGCTTGTCCAGTGTTGATGTGGTCAGCATGAATATTACATTTCCCAGAATCTCCTTTTCTTTATCGTACTGGGTTAGAGTTGACATGAGGAGAAACTTGAGTGGGATTTAGAAGATAGATTTGAAGCTGTAGACCTTACTTGTAGAAGATCATTGCCATTAGACATGTTTATGGACTGATAGACACCTTCATGTTATTTACTCTTTCACTACTTTAACTGCTGGTCCTGATGATCAACAGCTGTGCCAGGCTCACCACCAAAGTGCAATAACTACACAGAGGCAAAAGTAAGATGACTAATGATGCTAGTTTTCCTGAGACTGAGGAGGTTCCTCAGAAATGAAACTTTAGTGCTAAAACCAGAACAGTCTCTGGAAAATTGGATGGCATGGTCATCCCAGAAATGGTTTCTCATTGACTTGGTATAGCTTGCTTAAAAGCTATGATCTTAGTGAATTAGGCTTATCTCTTCAGTTAATAAATAAAGAACATTATACTTGGTTAATGATGCTAAATTTGGGATTTTCTCTGAGAGGTTCACGTAATGTTATAGAAAAGGTATTGGCACTAAATATAGATATTTTAAAACAATTCAGTGCATATAAATTTAGTTATGGGAATTATTATTGTAGAACATAATGAATATATCCCAAAATTTAGAATAATTAGAAAAAAATAATCATAATACAGAAAGTATAAAGAATGAGGTAATGTGGAAAAAGAAAAAAAAGATTGTGTACTAATCTTAAAAATTAACAAGTGGATAAATGTGTTTTGTAAGTATATTTTATAAAGGCAGAAAGATAACTACTAAAGGAAATTGAATGAGGAAACACTGAGAAAGAAACCAAAGCAAAAATAAATGAGAAACAATAAAAACTATGCCATATATTAGAAAATATGAAATACAAAAGCATTAAAAGCAAGAATTCACATAATAAAATAAAGAAGCAGAATCTAAACAAAGAAATTTCCATATAAATGTAGATGGAATAAACTTACCTATTGACTCAATAAAGAAGAACCATCTTTGCATTATATAATATAAGATAGTGATTTGGAAGTTTGAAATTACAAGGATGGATGAAAAAATCAGGATAATACTATAAAAAGAAGTTAGGTTTTTTTCATATAAATATCAGACAAGTTTAAATTCAAGGTAACAAGTGTTAAATGAAACACAGAAAGGTACAAAATGTATAATCCATAAGGATAATTTGATATCATGAATGCTTAAAAGACGGATATCATAGTATGAAAATACATCATGAAAAATCTACATAAACTATACAAAGAAACAAAAAGAAATTCAGTATTAGGGTATACTTTTGTTCATCACTGTCAAACATTGTTTAGAAAATAAGTTAATAAAATATAAAGAATCTGAATATAATAATTATTAGTATTGAACCAACAGGGAAATTTTAAACCCAATTTTATATTGGAATAATACTTTTTAGGGACAAAAGGAAGATTGATTTACCAAAGGTAACCACATGTTACACACATTTCAAAAGGTAATTTACATACATTTCAAAAGGTAATTAATACAGAAAGCATTTTATGGACATAATGAATAAAAATGAGAGAGAAGTATTAAAGTCAGTTATAAACAAACATCAAAATAATCTGGAAATTGAAAACAAGATTACCAGAAATTCTTTTAAATAACTGTAAGGTGAAGGAGAAAACCAGAACTGATGATCTGGAATAGCTAGAAAAAAATAATAATAAAATTCTATGAGTAAGTGTAAATTAAAACACTAGACACCACTATATACCAACCAGAATATCATATAGTTGTATACACAGAATAATTCAAATATAGGAGATTCAGAGAAAATATTATTTTCATTGTCTCTTTAAGATGTATAAGAAACTTTGCTTGAATCTATTTGTTTACTTTAATTTATTCAACAAATATTTATTTACCAGATACCATTCTATGTATTGGGAATAAAGTGTTAAAAATACAGAGAGTATATATGGTGGGGGTGGTTGAAGAGGATGATCTGCAAGTAGAAACAAACAAGATAGTTCAGTAGCGATACATGCTGAAAGGAAGAAAGGGAGGAAAGGAGGAAGGAAGGAAAAAGGAGGGCTGAAAATCCAGGTTGATGTGATTTAGAACAGTTGGCAAGAGAAGATTGAAAGTCTAGTTTTGATTTGGTGGTGATGGGAGGAACAAACTTCAAGTTTGGTCTTAACTGTCAGTAAGCAGTCAGCAATGAGAATTCCTAGGGCAAAGAATAACAGACAGAGGGAAAAGTACAAAGTGAAAAGAAATATAAATAAGTTGAGCTTGAAGACTAGAAAATTAGGGTGTTTGGTGAACATAGAGTGTAGAGAGTCAGAACTTGCCCACACCATCGAAGAATTATCTGTGATAAAGCAAGACTTAGGAACACAGAAATCCCTTTTATCCTTTATAAATTATCATATTTGATTTCCAAAATATCCCATTCCCAAACAAATTTCCAAAACATATTCTCACATCAAAACATATTTTATAACTTCAACACTGCACAATCACATATTTTCCATATTGGTTAAAAATATAATATGACAAATTATTATGGTTTAGTATACATAAAAATATGATAAAAATACAATAAAGCCAGATATTAATAATAATGTAAAACCAATTATATTTATAAGCCAGTGTGTTCTACCTAATTTTTATAGTGTTCATAGAATGTTTCATTGTTGAGGTTTCTTTAAGTGAAATCATAGAGTTACTGAAGTTACTCCACCAGAAATTATAAAACCTTTGCTGTATAACATGGCATTTTTAAAAAATGTTAACTCTCAGCTTCCTCTAAGAAACTGAAACAACCATACTGAGTCCCTCAGGAGGCTAATGTCTTTTCCATGTGCCATCTCATGCACAAGGAAATAAAACAGGGAGCATGATCAAACAATAGCAGTTACTACCTTGATTGGGAAATTGCTTTAAGAAAGCCTCATGCCCTTGGTTTTATTTGATGGATTATCTATTCAGTATTTCAGGACTTTGTTCATCTATAATTGTCCAAGAAAGTAATGAGCTACAGATGGTCCAGGTTTTTTGTGGCATTGAGGCAGAAAGCAACAGTTTGTTTTCTTTTAAACATGCAAGCAGTTAAGTTTCACAAGTTAAAGAGTAAAAATAACTTCTGTGCAGAGATAACACAGTTCATCTGTTAAATTTGGGGTAAAACCAAAACCAAAGAGCCTTTTGGTTGAACAAAGACATACTAAATAATGTTGCTGCCATATAACAGACGTAGGACAATGACAGTCTGGCTGATATGTGAACATAAAATCTTTTTATATGAGAAGCCACAGGGCACTGCTGTTTCTCATTATTTATTTAAAATAAGTTAGAACCTAAAATCAAGTTAGTGATACTTAAGAATCAAGACCCTGCTTCTGTTCATTTATGGTTGGGGTTTTGTTTAATTTTAGGTTTAAGAAAAGTAGATTTTAGATTTAAAAGTAAAACTTTGTCTTCCAAATAAAACGAAGTTAAAGTAAACTAAGAATTACATTAGACATATGTGAAAAGCTGTGATATGACAATTTTTTTTTTTTCTCCTCCAGGCCGTCAAATGCAAACATAGTGCTTTGGTAAATTTGTGTTCCTTTGAATTAATTATCATTTAAAATATTTTCCAATATGAGAGGACTATTTAATGATGGAGATTTGGTCTTGTTGGGGCTCAGGGCAGGCCACCCCAAAATATGCTGAAGTGGCATATTGATTGTTTTGAATTAAAGTTACTTAAGAAACAGCCCATTCAAGAGGGACAGTTTGTCTGCCTGAGAACAAGAAATAATCTCTCATGTGAAAGGTGCCCTTTCTGCATCTGGATATAGAAGGACACCCTTATCTCCAGAGATAGGGAATTCAGGGCCTAGAAGCCTGTATAAACCTTGTTACTTCTTTACTAATTTATTATCCAAGTTCAAACTCTGTTTAGATTCTTCACTAATTAAGCACCCAAAGCCTAAGTTTCTCTGTGCTGTCAATTATTCACAAATTTATTGTTTCTTTGTCTAAAAAGTTTAAAATCTGCCTGCTTTGGCCACTCTTTGGTCTCCATTTCTATGAGAACTTCGGGAGTATGAATTAAATCTGTTTTTTTTTTTTCTTTTTTTCTCCTATTAGTCTATCCTGTGTCAATCTAATTATTACACCAGTCAAAATAACTCAAGAAAGGTAAGGGAGAAGTTTCCCCCTCCCCAACAGCGTATTTTATTTACCTCTATAATCTCTGTATTTAGATTAGTGTCTAAGCATTCAATAAGTGCATTTTGTTTAAAATAATAAATGGAAAATATGTAACCATTCAAAAGTTGTTAATGGAAGTCTGTTTATGTTATAATGTAAAGGAGTTTGGGATACAAAAGTGTATATATATTATATCCCCTGATAAAAATATTATGCATAGAGAAAAGTAAGAAAGGAAACAACCTAAAGCTTAAAACTGTTTTCTCTTTGAAGTGATTAAGAATAGTGTTTTGTTTTTATTTTTTTTCCTTTTCTTTATTATTATTTTTATTATTATATTTATTATTATTTTATTATTATTATTATTATTATTATTATTATTTTATTTATTATTATTTTATTTATTTTTTATTATTATATTTATTTATTATGCTCTTCTATGAAGAGCATATGTTAAATTACATGCACATATTTTTCAACCCATGGAGATATTTAGAGTCT
The DNA here is from genome assembly GCF_000442215.2 of Lipotes vexillifer. Taxonomy (NCBI): domain Eukaryota; kingdom Metazoa; phylum Chordata; class Mammalia; order Artiodactyla; family Lipotidae; genus Lipotes; species Lipotes vexillifer. The sequence goes on from NW_006791665.1 coordinate 1,161,293, forward strand.
ATTCATGGAAACCAACAAGGGAAAAATATTTTAGAGTTTACATAAAAATATGCAACTTCCTAAGCAAAATGCTTTAATTTTATTGTGTAGCTTACATAAAATTCGCACCCTATGAGAAAATATATAAATGTATTAAAAATTGTCACAAGGTATATGATAGTAAGGAAATAAGAAAATGCTAGCAAAATAGCTATCTTAATTTATTAAGCTAATCAAATATAATTATTCATATTTAATTCATATGCTTTTATCAAATATTTGAAAATAATAAAGTTTTTGGTTACTTTTATTCTTAAATTATATTATCTTTATTTTATATTCTTATAGAACATTTATATATTTGACAAAAGGATTGAGAATTTTATTTTTTTATTGTTTTTTATTTTTTTTAACATCTTAATTGGAGTATAATTGCTTTACAATTCTGTGTTAGTTTCTGCTTTATAACAAAGGGAATCAGTTATACATACACATATGTCTCCATATCTCTTCCCTCTTGCATCTCCCTCCCTCCCACCCTCCCTATCCCACCCCTCTACGTGGTCACAGAGCACGGAGCTGATCTCCCTGTGCTATGCGGCTGCTTCCCACTTGTTATCTATTTTATGTGTGGTAGTGTATATATATGTCCATGCCACTCTTGGATTGAGAATTTTAGAACAGAAGAATTTCTTTTTTTCACTACACTACGTGTTAGTACTCACACTCTTAGAAGAATGTGTCCTTTCGTTGCTTGTCTGAGATCAGTGATAATTTTGCTCATCTGTCCCACTCTCTTGCAACATTTCTCTTACTGACTCAAGCATGAAGTTCTGAACATGCTGGCTGTGCATAAAGGCCTAGACAGTGGCAATAACTTTAAAGGCACATTCCCTTTCATCCTGTGAGGTGTTTATTCACTATTCATTTAAATAACAAACATTTATTAAGGCTCTATTATGTGTTGTGTACCCTGAAGATGTAAAAAGCTCTCACAGGAAATGAACCTGTATACTTGGCTTCTTAAGTACATTGCTTTAATTATCTGAGCAGCTCCAGACAAATTCATAAATACAGTCTACAGACATCCTTACACTGGGATCACACACAGAGGCACCTATCCATTTATAATTCACGTATGCAAATTTAAAGTCACTACTAGGAAATATACATCACCAACTTAAGTATATCCCGTGAGTGAGAAGTTTCTTAGATATCATCCAGCCCATGTTGCAAGCAGCATCTGCAGTTTCTGGGCTCACTATCAGTTTACTTAGTGATTTCAGGATATGACTTTGCCCAGCCAATTCAGACAATACTCAGGCACTATTTGGTACCACAGCCAAGAACGACTGTTGAGACTAAATCTTTTGCCCCTCTCAAACCTGTTTTTATCAGTCAATGATGAAATGTGAACCCCAGTCCCTCCACTACGCATGCATACTTGACCTCACCTTCACCTGCACTTTGATATGTGCTTCCTTAGTCTTGACCCAACCTTCTCTTTCCTTCCTAAACTCAAATCCATTCTTTTTGTCCTCAGGAACTACTATCACATAATCAAGTTTCCTGTATCCCCAAACTCTTCTCAAAAAGGTTCCCTTACCTTTCTGTCTTAACTGAAATCTAGCTTACTCTTGATGCTAACCTCCTTTGAGGTCCCTCCCACATAACTTTTGTACTTACTTCAAACTTCCTTTACATATTTTAAATTGTTTTTCATTACTTTATATTGGAGTATAGCTGATTTACAACTTTGTGCTGGTTTCTGCAGTACAGCAAAGTGAATACTCTTTTTTAGTCTTTTCTTATATAGATGATTAGAGAGTATTGAACAGAGTTCCCTGTGCTATACAGTAGGTTCTTATTAGTTAACTATTTTATATATAGTGTGTATATGTCAATCCCAACCTCCCAATTTTTCCCTCCCCATCCTTTCCCCCTTGGTAACCATAAGTTTGTTTTCTATATCTGTAATTATATTTCTGTTTTGTAAAGAAGTTCATTTGTACCACATTTTAGATTCCACATGTAAGCAATATCATATGATATTTGTCTTTCTCTGCCTGAACTTACTTTATGCAGTATGACAATCCCTAGGTCCATCCATGTCACTGTAAATGGCATTTTTCCTTCTTTTTTATGGCCGAGTAATATTCCATTGTATATATGTACCACATCTTCTTTATCCATCCCTTTGTTGATGGACATTTAGGTTGTTTCCACATCCTGGCTATTGTAAATAGTGTTGCAATGAATATTGGGGTACCTGTATTTTTTTGAATTATGGTTTTCTCTGGATATATGCCCAGGAGTGACTTCCTTTAAAACATCCTGTTCCATTATTCCATTGAAGTCTAAACAACTGTGACTTTTCTATCCTTATATCTTATTTACTTATTGACTTAATTGACCTTGGGTTAAGACCCATATTCTTTAAGAATCTAACAACTGGTTCACAGCCTTTATCCCTAATCTATGCACTCAATTTTTGGGGGTGTCTTCAAAATGCACTTTGACAACTTCAAAATTTCTAGCCTCTTAGCTCCTTGACTTCCTTTTCTTTAAAGAACTGTCCTCACTGCAGCTCACTATTCCCTACTCACTCCTTGATACATAGGTTTTTCTGTATATGTACTAAAGGTTTTACTGTGTGATCATAACTTCCTCTTTTAGATTTTTTTGAAAACTATTCCCAGTAAAGCCATTTTTAAAATAATGATTCTCAATGATTTTTAAATGTATAAATTTTATTTAAAATTCACTTTGTAAAATAAGATATTCTACATGGCAGAGCAAATATAAACAGTGTCTAAAAAAAAAAAATTTGATGACTAAAAATGTGGGAAAATCAACAATAAAATAAATGAAAAATACCACACTGTAACTAAACTGTAACTAAGTTTTCCCTGTAAATGCATCTGGGATTTAGCTTCCACAAACTGAGTCTTCCAAATAATGTCATTTTTTTCTCCAGGTTTACTGAGATATAAATGATACATAACACTGTGTAAGTTTAAAGTTTACAAGTGATGACTTACACGTTTATATTGCAAATAATTACCACAATAATATTAGTTAACCATAAGGTTATTGCCTCACATAACTACTATTTTTGCTGTAGGGAGAACATTTAATAGCTACTCCCTTAGAAGCTTTCAAGTGTATGTACAACACAGTTAGCTACATTCACCATGCTGTTTATTGGATCCCCACAACTTTATCATATTAAAGCTAGAAGTTTGTACTCTTTGACCAACATCTCCCCATTTCCCCAACCCAGCCCCTGGGAACAACTATTCTACTCTCTGTTTATAGAGTTTGGCTTTTTTTAGTGTTCATACACAGTAACATTATACTGTATTTGTCTTCCTCGCTCTGTCTGACTTAGTTCACTTATATGATAATTCTCAAAGTCTATGCATTTTGTCACAAATGGCAGGATTGCCTTCTTTTTATACCTGAATAATATATATGCTAGTGTGTGTGTGTGTGTGTGTGTGTGTGTGTGTGTGTGTAACATTTTTTTTTTACCATTTCACTTATAGATGGACACTTAAGTTGTTTCCATATCTTGGCTATTGTGAATAATGCTGCAATGAATGTAAGACTGAAGATACTCTTTGAGATCCTGATTTCATCTCCTTTGGATATATACACACAAGTGAGGTTGCTAGATCACATGGTAGTTCTATTTTTAATTTTTTGAGGAACCTCCATACTGTTTTTCATAATGGCTGGACTGATTTACATTCCCACCAAAGGTGCATGTGTCCATTTCTCACATTTTCACGTTGATAATAGCCATTCAAACAGGTATGTTTTGATTTGCATTTCCCATATGATTAGTGATGTTAAGCACCTTTCCATGTACCTGTTGGTCATTTGAATATCTTCTTTGGAAAAATGTGTATTCAGGTTCTTTGCCTATTTCTTAATCAGATTATTAGCCTTTTTGCTATTGAGTTGTGTGAGTTCTTACATATTTTGGATATTAATCCATTATCTGATATATAGCTTGCAAATATTTTCCTCCAGTATATAGGTGGCCTTTTCATTTTCTTTTTGATTATTTCTTTTGCTGTGCATAACCCTTTTAGTTTGATGTAGTGTCAGTTGTTTATTTTGCTTTTGCTGCTTGTACTTTAGTGTCATATACAAGAAAAACATTGTTGAGACCAAGTTCAAGGAGATATTTCTCCATGTTTTCTTCTAGGAGCTTTATAGTTTCAGGTCTTATGCTTAAGTTTTTAACAAATTTCAGGTTACTTTTCATGATTGGTGTGATAAAAAGTTCAACGTCATTTCTTTCATATGGATATCCAGTTTTCCCCACACTCTTTATTGAAAAGACTATCCTTTCCCCCAGTTGAGTATTCTTGGCTCCTTTGTCAAATATGCATGGATTTATTTCTGAGCTCTTTATTCTATTCCATTGATCTATGTGCTTGATTTTATACCAGTACCATACTGTTTTGATTAGTGTAGCTTTGTACTGTAGTTTGAAATCAAGAAGTGTGGTGCACCCAGTTGCACTTTTTTCTCAATTATTTTAGTTATTGTGGGAGACTTTTGTGGGTCTATACAAACTTTAGGATTGTTTATTCTATTTCTGTGAAAACTGCCATTGATTTTCTTTAAGGAATTGCATTGAATCTGTACATTGCTTTGTGTGGAATGCACATTTTAACAATATCAATTCTTCTGATTAATGAACACAGGACATCTTCAATTTATTTTGTCATATTCAGTTTATTTTATCAATGTCTTATAGTTTTCAATGTACACATCTTTCATCTCCTTGGTTAAATTTATTTAGACCTTAGATAAAAAGGATACTAAAGAAAAATAGGGTCTGGATAAAATGTCAGCCTCACATCACTCTCAAAATTCATACGTACTACATAAAAATTGAAGCAAGAAGATTAAGACAGAATTGGTGTGTTTGGAGAATTAGGGAAGTGTGCTGTCACAAAAAAAATGCTGTGTGTGTTTGTGTGTATGTGTGTGTATGTATTTATATTTATGTGTCTCTGTTTGTGTGTGTGTGTGTATTCACCATTTCAAAAAATAGTTATCTTTGAGGTTAAGAAAGGTAAGAACAGAGAATAGGTAACTGGATTTATCTCAAGGATGCTGTTTATTAGCTCAACTATAGTACCTAGAATGGGTTGGAAAGAAGTCTAATGGATGTGAGTTAAGGAAAGAATAGGGAGCAAAGAAATATAGACAGAGCATATACATTATTCTCTAATGAAACTTTAGCTGTAAAGAGGAGCAGAAAAATGGGGTTGCAACCAAAATGGAGTTCTGTTTTTTTTTCAAGAAGGTAAATATTAGGCACATGTAAATGCTAATTGGGATGATGCAATAGATAGAAGGAACTGATGCAATAAAACAAGGTAGTTACAGAAGTCATGCCCTCAAGAATTCATGAAAGGATAGCATCTAGGATATCAGAAATGCTTTAATTCCTTTAATTGCAGCCAGAATTCTTCATTTGCTACAGACAGGAAGGAAGAAATGGAAGCAAATGGAAAGAATTGAGCTGAGGAAGATGAAGGGGGTTCCTTTTAACAAAAATAGCTCATTAGGTGAAAGTGGCAAGGGCCTAGAAGTTTGAGAGAAGAAGGTATTAAATAGTCCTCTTGGAAGATATTACTGAAGGTAATGGCTAAGCTGCTGTGCCAAAGAAAACACAGTGACTTGCATAAGATTTTTTTAACCTCTAATTTTCTCGGCAGGTGGGTAGACACTCATGCCTGTAGTCATTCAGAACATGGGCTAGAAGTGCAGTTCCACCACCATCAACATATAGCTTCCACTATTATTTCAGTCGTTATTACTTTCCAGCCTTCCAGAAGAGGTAAAATGAAAGTCTAAAGTCTACTTAATCACATTTCATTGTTTGGAGAGTTGATCACATTTCACTGTTTAAAATTTGACATGTGGCTACCTCTAGCACAGAATACCTTAGAAACATAATCTAAGGCTAAGAAGATATGTCCTTACTTAAAACTTTAGAAGGAGACCTTCAGTACTAAAAGGAAGATGGCAAGAATTCATATAGTGAGCTAGTTGTCTATGCCAGAAACAGCTTCAGAAAGAAAACTTATTAAGGAAAACATTAAGAATATAAAGCCATATTGTGGGCCCTTTTGAGCATTACCATCATAAGTTGAATCAGCTTATGTTATGTTCTTCAGCTGCTCTCTTAAAAATTTATTGAAGAGCAACTATAGAACAAGGGATGTTATGAGCACTAAAGACAATACAATAAACAATTCATATAATCTTTTATTTCATGGAACTTTAATTCTAGTAGGTAAAACATATTATACACTAATATACAATCAAACAAACAACAAATATATTAGAACATAAAAAGCACAATGAAAGAAATTAAATTCTAAGAGAGGAAATTCCCTTTGCTGAAATGGTACTTAAGGTGAGATTTGAAAGAAAAAAAAAAAAATATATATATATATATATATATATATATATATATATATATATATATATATATATACAACACAGCACCTGCCATTTTATCCATTTTTAAGTGTACAGTTGATTGACATTAAGTACATTCATATTGTCCTGCAGTCATGCAACAATAAGATAGCAGAGCATTCCTGCAAGTCGACCATTTGGCACAAAACATAAATGAGAAATAACTTATATTAAAGAAACATAAGAAGGGGCAATGACATTAAATCAAGTATAGAGAGGGAAGAGTGATGAGGCTAAAATTGTACATGTAGTTGGAGGCAAACATGCAAGTAAGTCTGTAAAGAGTAAATGAAGTGGTTGGAGTTAATTTTAATTGAAAAAATAGTTGTTATGTGAATTATAGTTTGAGTGATGTGATCCAATTTTATTTAAAAGCATAAAAGATTAGAGTTTTACAAAAGTAAGCTAACATAAGGAGAAGGGTTCAGCCATTCTCACTTTGTTGTATGACCAACCCACACTAAAAAATGAAAATGTCTATAAGAATATTTGTATACAAATATTTATAGCAGGTTTATTCATGATAGCCTTGAACTGGAAACAACCCAAAGGTCTATCGTAGGTAGGTGGATAGAAAAATTGTGGTGTATTCACATAATACTCAGCAATAAAATGATATAAATTATTGATATACACACAAAATATCTGAAACTCAGAAAGATGCTGAATGCAAAGAGTCTGATCTAAAAGAGTACATGGTGTATTATTCAATTTTATGAAATTCTCAATATATGAAGTCTAGTTTATAGTAATAGAAAGAAGGGCAGATATTGCCTGGGTCTGCACTGTAAAAGAGTATGAAGAATTATTTTGAGTTGATGAAAATATTTTCTATCTTGTTGGTGGTGTTGATTACATAGGTGTATATATTCATCAAAACTCACCAAACTTTGCACTTAAAAATATGCATTTCATTGTAGATAAATTACATTTCATTAGAGTTTGTTTTTTATTTGGTTTTTGTTTTAAATGAAAAGGATCAAGGGAGTTAATAGTGATTGAAAGCTCTGTTATTTTATTTTTTATATTGTAATATAGTTGACTTACAATGTTATATTGGTTTCAGGTGTAGAACATAGTGATTCAAAATTTTATAGATTATACTCCTCTTAAAGTTATTATAAAATATTGGCTGTATTCCCTGTGCTGTACATTACATTCTTGTATCTTATTTATTTTATACCTAATAGTTTGTACTTCTTAATCCCCTTCCCCTATTTTGCCCCTCCCCCTCCTCACTGGTAACCACTAGTTTGTTCTCTGTATCTATGAGTCTACTTCTGTTTATTATATTCATCATGTTGTTGCAAATGACAGAATTTTATTCCTTTTTATGGCTGAGCAGTATTCCACATATATATCATATATATATATATATATATATATATATATATATCTCACATCTTCTTTATCCATTCATATGTTGGTAGACACTTATTTTGCTTACATACTTTGGCTACCTAGTGAAGAGACTGTCTTTTCCCCATTGTATATTTTTGCCTCCTTTTTGTAGAGTAATTGACCATATGTTCATGTGTTCATTTCTGGGCTCTCTGTTCTGTTCCATTGATCTATGTGTCTGTTTTAGTGCCTGTACCATATTGGGTTTTGTTTGTTTGTTTGTTTTGCAGTACGTGGGCCTCTCACTGTTGTGGCCTCTCCCATTGCAGAGCACAGGCTCCAGATGCACAGGCTCAGTGGCCATGGCTCACGGGGCCAGCTGCTCTGCGGCATGTGGGATCTTCCCAGACCAGGACATGAACCCGTGTACCCTGCATTGGCAGGCGGACTCTCAAACACTGCGCCACCAGGGAAGCCCTACCATATTGTTTTGATTACTGAAGCTTAGTAGCATAATCTGGAGTCAGGGCACATGATACTTCCAGCTTTTTTTCTTTCTTTTTTCTCAAGATTACTTTGGTTATTCAGGCTCTTTTGTGGCTCTATACAAAAGCTTTAAAAAATCCTCAAAGCATATGGAACAAAAGGACCTCTCATTTATTAGTGGAGGGAATGAAAAATGATATAGCCACTTTGAAAGACAATTTGGCATTTTTGTACACCACTAAACACACTTTGACCATGCAATCCAGCAATCATGCTGCTTGGTATTTGCCCATAGAAGTTGAAAACATATGTCTAAACAAAAACCCACATACAGACATTTATAGCAGCTTTATTCATTATTGTCAAAATTTGGAAGCAACCAAGATATCCTTCAGTAGGTAAAGGGATAAATAAATTGTGAAACATCCATACAATGAAATATTATTCAGTGCTAAGAAAAAATGAGTTATCAAGCTGTGACAAGACATGGAAGAAACTTAATTGTATATTACTAAGTAAAGAAGTCAGTCTGAAAAAGCTACCCACCATATGATTCCTACTATATGACATTGTATAAAAGGCAAAACTATGGAGATAGTAAAAAGATCAATGGCTGCAAGGGGTTGGGTTGGGTGGGTTGTAGAGGGATGAATAGGCAGAGCACAGAGGATTTGTAGGGTAGTGAAAATTCTGTACGTGACTATATAACAATAGATATATGTCATTATACATTTGTTCAAACCCATAGAATGCGTAACACTAAGAATGAATCCTAACGTAAACTATGAACTTTGGGTGACAATGATGTGTCCATGTAGGTTCATCTGTAGTAAAAAATGTACCACTCTGTTGGGGGATATTGATAATAGGGGAGACTCTGCATGTCTCATGAATATGACTTAGTTTCTTAGTTTTTCATGTAATAATTACGTGATGTCTAGTGTTCAAAGATATATTGTGGTTTTAATTTTCAGATCTATGAAGTATAATTTTAGGTTAAATTTGCTTTTCAAGATACAACCCAAGACATTATAAGCAATATAATGACAAAGAAATGAATAAGTAAATGATTAATTCAGTCAGTTTATAAAGTTCAAATGCAGCCTTTCTCCCTGATTGCAACATTTGTCTTTTTTCTTCTAAATTTCTTGACTCAATTACCCAAGTAATTTTACATATATAGGTGTATGTATATATTTATATATATGTATGTGTATATATCTTCAAATTGCAGTTTTTTACTACCATAGTTCCACCAAGTTGCATGTGCATTCTTTTAATGTTTTGAACATTTTCGTGCTGATTTTTTCCCATCATCTATACGGTTAAGCCTGTTATAGATAATTTTATATTTCTTTCAATTATTTCATTTAGCCCAATTCCACTTCCTCCAGTTGCATGTTACTGGTTTTGAATCTAAGTTCACACTGCTTGATGTGCCACAGGCCAGTAAATGAAGAGACAAGATGTTAGGGCAAGGACTAGCAACTTTATTCAGAAAGTCAGCAGACTGAGAATATAGTGAGACCCAAAGAACCGTCCCACCTGAGTTAGAATTCAGGCCTCTTTTATACTAAAAGGGGGTTTGAGGATGTGGCTGGTTGTTGCAAACTTCTTGGTACCAGCCAGACCCCAGAGGGGTTGTGATAATTCTTTGGTCTTGCAGCTGTCCATGTAGGTCTGGTCATGATGTTCCTGTAAACCTCCAACAAGACAAATGTTATTCTCTGTTCTGTAATGTTTTAATCTCTATATCAATAAAAAGTGTTATACCTTTAAATGCCAAGTCTGGAAGGCAAAGTCTTAAGAAAGGACTATTATGTATATTGCAGGCGACATTCTTTTACAAAACTGCAGAGCCAACAAGACTAAGCACAGGTAACAGAGCACAAAGGTTAGAGCTAAAGGAATAGATTCAATATGGAATTAGGTTTGTTCTTCTCTGTTACACTACAACTCCCACATCAACCCCAATTTAGTATATATCCTACTCTTACATAGAGTACTTGTGTTGACATTATTATTTCATTGGCGACATTCTCACTCCTGGAAGTCAAGCTCAATTGTGAAGGAGAATTTGTTTAGTCAAATATAATGACTGAAATAAAAATTTAAGTAAAATAAAATACAAATATCTCCCTTTAATCTACTATCTCTTTTGCAGATAAAAACATTTTTTTTATTTTAAGTTAAACTACTCTTTTTTGCATGCACGTAGGCATCCAACAAGATCCTTTTTTAATTTAAGGAGTACAATTTTCAGTTTCATAAAGAACTATGGAACTGTTAGCTACTCAGATCCAATAATTTGTTCCTTTCGACACATCAGGACAAGCAAACTCTCCTGGCAGTAAACCACCAGAAATTTTAATATACTATTGTATTCCTTCATAAAAGTGCCTGGAAAGTTCTAGCAATGCCCTATTCCTCTTAATAATCTCTACCCTTATGCAAAGAGAGGGTAAAAGGTAAATAAAACATTTGGCATGGTGTGTTTTAAAAATAAAATGAAAATGTTTACTTACATTATAGATAAACTACTTTTTAAAATATACTATGCCTTATTTTCTCAGATATAAAAATATTTCAAAGGCGTTTCAATAAATCAGATGTCAAGAAACTGCTAAAAAAAATCCTTTATTAACATTCCATTTTACTTAAGTGTGAATTTTACTTAATTTTACTTTTTACTTTTACTTAAAGTATTTTACTTAATAGTGAATTCTTAACATGGAGAACAATTCTCTGAATAATCTGATTAATGCTCAACTCTCTAGCTTAAACTAATCTTCTCAAATTATCTCCTCAACCCTGGGGCATTTATGCAGCTTGTTACTTCTATGAGGAAGTTTTAAAAATCCTTTCTCATCTAGTTAATTCCTACTCTTTCTTCAGATCTCACATCAATCTTCATTTCCTCAGGAGAATAACTCCAACTTCTCCTCATAAGAATATACCTCACTATATATTGGTATAACTCCTTGATTAATGAAGGTCTCCACTAAATTATAAACTCAGAGAAAAATTTCTTTTTTTTTCTTGTCTCCATATCAGCAGCAGCTAACAGAGATTTGGCAAGTATAAAACTTTCAATGGCTATTACCAGATAAACTGACACAAAAAATCACATATTAACACATCACAAGTCTAGATAATGGCTTTCATTGCTTGTCTATCTAAACTTATATTGGCACAGAGATAACCATATTATAAAGATTTTGAATGTTTCCAAATACGAAAAGACATGGGTCAGATGATAAGTGAATACAAGCTTAAGTAAAAGAAGAGCTAAATGGAAGTGAACAGATCAATAACTAGTTGAAAATTATAGTAGTTACATAAACTGATAAGTGAAGGAAATAAATTAACAGAATTAAAGATTTTACACAGTTTATTATCACTATTTTGAATCCCTGAAGAAAGGCATTTTAAATTTATCATTTTCTCAAAAACTTTCTGTATGATGTAATTTTGAGTTGTAAATATTTAGAAATTGAACAATAATAACTAAACAATAGGAGTATTGAGAGAAAATTTCAAGACCCTGACCCAAATCAAATGTTCAGATGCAAGAGGAAGCAGAGTTCTAAGACTTTCTAAATTGTCTTACTTTACTTATCCACGGAGAAAATATAAGAAAAGAGATGAAGTTGAAATCTTTAATTGCCTTCTAAGTTTTCTTCTGGCTCTAAACTTCTAATTTTCTAGTAGTACGTTTGGGATGATGGAAAAAAAATCCATAAAAATAATTTTTTATATCCATGAAAACCTTTTCATGAGTTTGGTTGGAACATGAGTATGGCTATCTATATTTTTGGTAGAGGATGAACACTGCTACCTGTAAAAACAATATTAAAAGCCCCCTAGGGGGAGTTAAATAGAATGAGTGATTTTATTTTTTGTAGTGTGATTATAGACAATAGTCTTTTAGCTGAAAATAACCTTGCATTATAGGAAGTGGAAAAGTGTGCACTCAAATATTTAGTAGCTTTGGTAACAATTACACCAACATTTGAAGGTCAGTTTGTACACCTGATGCATCATCCCAAGTGAAGTCTATTTTTCCCATATTATTATATTTTTACTTCTTTGGTGCTTTTTTGTTAATTCACACTCTTCTTTATATCTTTTATAACCTGCAAATTACATTTATTAAATACATACTGTCATGCTGTACTTTATTTTATGCAAAATAAGTGAAATAACATGAACATTTTATTTTCAGTAAATTTGGAATCTAAGGTAGACAGGCTTATGTAGAATTATACATATTGAGCATTAGGAGAATCTACATTTCAAAAACTAGAGTGATAGTAATGGACTGAGTCTTTAAAAATCAGTGGATTCTTGTTATTCACAGCAGTTATATTCTGTTAAGTCACTACTAATACTGAATTAGCAAATACTAAACCAATGCTCCTGGGGGAATATATATATATATATATATATATATATATTCCTATAGATTATAGATTATAATCTCAAATCCTAAAATCAACTCATCTTGGTAGATTCTATTTTCTTTACAAAAGAGAAGTGACTTGCCTGAGGCCACTCCAGTAACAGGTGTCAGAGTTAGAACTCAAACTCCATCCAACTAGTCCCAGAGCCAGAGCTTCTCACACATCACTGTGCTTCCCCCTACCTGTCATTTCCATTCTCTGATCATCTCTGTATGAGAGCTGAAGGCTTAACGGTTCCTTACTGGACTTGACCTGGGAACATGCCAATAGGGAGATTCAAAATTTTCATCCTCTGTGCATGTCCCTGAATGACTGCAAAAGTTTGTGAGTATTGATTTTGGGGTAACAAATACATTTTAACAAGCAGGAAAATTTGAAAATACAGAATCCAAGAATAATAAGGATCAACTGCACACCTTTATGAATTTGATTCTGTCATCATTATGATTTCCAGTAAAGTCACTCTGGAATACTTCATCTACATTATTAGAATAATTATTTTCTACATAGGATGTTATTCATTTCTAACTTCCTTACATATTTAATTTATTTTCTAGAGGCACATGAAATCTACCTGTACCTTAGACCAAAATATTGCAGAATAATAAAGTCTTTGGTTGTTGAAAGATTTTCTGAATGCCCTTTTATCTCTCCTAGAGAGATAAAATAAAAATGTAATATCTTAAAGCAGCACAAAAATACTTTAACCCAAATGCCCTGGTTTAAATTGAGACCAAGTTATGGTGAGTTAGGTGAATCACAGTGAGAAAAAAAATAAGGATTATGTTGGCTTAATAATAACTCAAATCGTCTAGAATATGTCATCGTTTACCAAGTCTCAGCTATAAAAATTTCATGTTTTTAAATCTTCCATCAGTGGCATGAAGTACATTGAGTTAATTTTGGGGACCAAGATTTCATCTTTCAATTTTTCCTATGTGTGAATCAAATGATATAAATTATTGATAGTCTATTACAAATGCTGTATTCAGATATTTATAAAGTAATTAGAATATACACAGAGTTTACAATAAAAAAATACATAAATGCTTTACAGATTAGTAGACTGAGGTTGAGAAGTGGTAGGTGTTTCATTTTATATATATTAGTGGTAGAGATTGAAACTTAAATGATTTCTCTGTCTTCCAGATTAGTGGCTCAATATCACTGCACACTACTTCTGGGCACAATTATTTTCCAGAAAGCAGTTCATTTAATAGAAATATATTAAGAGTCAAAAAGTCTTGGAATCTAGTATTATCTCTTCAATAATTCATTTTTAAATTGTGAAATGATTTTCTTACAATAAAAGACACAAAATTTAAGTGTATAGTTATGAGTTTGAAAAATGACTACACTCATGTAACCATGATTCTAATAAAGATATACAATATTTCTATCACGCTAGAAAGTTTTCTCATGCTGCTTTTTAGTCAATTCTTCCCTCAAAGGTAATCACTGTTCACATTTCTGTCATCAGTGATTAGTTCCAAAACATCAAATAACTGGAACACTGAAGCATTCTTCTTCTTTTCTGTCTTGCTTATTTTGCCCAACATATGTTTCTGGGATTCCCTACGTTATGCATTAACAGGTTCTTTTTGTCTCTCCCTCTGTACTTTAGTTTGGATGATTTCTGTTGACCTGCTCAAATTTATTAATGCTCTCTTCTGTTATGTCCAATTTACTCTATAACCAAACCAATTTTTTTTTACATGGAGTTTTTCAGGTTTTAGGATTTTCATGTAATTTTATTTTTTTTCAATTTATGAATTTCCCATTTAATACCGTTCTATAGATTCTTTAAAATATTTATATAAATTATTTTAAAATTATTTTCTGCCAATTTCAACATTCAGGCTGTCTTTTGTTCTATTTCTATTGACACTTTTTTGCATGGGTCACATTTTCCTGTTTTGTGCATGTCCAATAAACTTGTATTTTTTCACGGCATTTGTAAATATATATGAAATAGGGAGGCCGGGTTTTGTTGTCCTCCCCTGGAAAGTGTTCTGTTTGTTCTAGCAGGTAGTTTACTGGCAGTTCAGCTTTGTCCTTTGTAGTCTTAGTTTTATTCTCGATTATACTTGTCTCAGCATGCAGTTTCTTACTTCTCTGTTGTGAAATTCAGTGTTTCTATAAAAATCCTGAAAGTTATCAAGCCCTTTTAAATTGGTGGAACACTAAGTTCTAAATGTCACTTCTTTAGGTATACAGCTACTTAAATAACTACTCTTACAATCCTCTGGACCCTTACATTTCCAGTTCAGTGACAGATGAAGGATTAAGGGGAGTTTTATACAGATTTTTGTCCTTCTTTTTTTGTGGCTTCCTACTTCTGGCAGTTTTGTATTAATTTCCAGAGACTCTAGTAAGTCCAAACTCTATCCTCTGACTTCTCAGACCAATAAAATTCTGGCTCTCTGCTTAAAACTTGTTCATTGTTCCACATTGTGGGTTTAACAGGGCTCATGAAAGCAGCCATCCAATGGGCTCCCCTCTTGGATGGGTTATATTTACTAAGATTTCTGCTTGCTTTTGTCCCATTTTTTAAGTGCTTTTCAAAATTGTTTTCTATATTTTTCCTGACTTTACTGTTGCTACTAGTAGGAGCATTAGTCCAGTAAAAGCAAGTCTACAATTACTGGAAGATTATTTATTTTTTTTAAGACCAAACAAATCACAACTGAACTCTATTTCAGACTTCCCGTCTTTGAGAAGTTGCTAATGTGTGCCAGCATTTTTAGTTGAACTATTACGATGTAAACTGAGACAATTTAGAGAATTATACTTCAAGATATTCAGAAGAAATTTGAATCATGAATCAAAGCTTCATTGTTATTCTTTTTCCAACTCTCTACTCTCCAAATCTTCAGTTGTTTAAAAGAATTGCACACCTTCTTCTAAGAATGTGAAAAAGTACAGTTAGACATATTTAAAATGCTAAGGTCATATATATAAATTGGAATATATATTAAGAATTTAAGAGTCCATTTTTGGCTGTTGCAGCCATAGTATGGATTTCAAAAATAACCCCAGATTATATACAAGGAAATTGTCCAATTTAAAAGCTATCAGATTTCATCATTTGCTTATTTGGAAATAAACACACTAACCCATGTCTTATTCTTATTTCATAAGCATGACTGATCTACTTTTAGAGAAGAATTAACTGATTGGTAGTTAAATAACTTTTACCTAATAAAAATGTAATATCTTAAAGCAGCACAAAAATACTTTAACCCAAATGCCCTGGTTTAAATTGAGACCAAGTTATGGTGAGTTAGGTGAATCACAGTGAGGAAAAAAAATAAGGATTATGTTGGCTTAATAATAACTCAAATCGTCTAGAATATGTCATCGTTTACCAAGTCTCAGCTATAAAAATTTCATATATGATTATATAGGATTCATGGTGATATTTAGTGACATTTTGAAGCAGCAGCATACTATCTTTGTTTTAATAAATTAGGATCTAAAATAAGCTATTATAACTTGACATTTGACCTCCAAAGTGAAGAATGTTTTCTAAATGCCAAATCATTTAATTAATAAAAGATGACACTGAAATGACTAATTGCCCTTATTGTATGGATACCTTTGATAAAATGAGGATTTTCAGTATACAGTTCTAATTTTCTCTTAAACGCTATTATTTGCTGTATAAAATCTGAAACTGAGTTTGGACTACAAGATGTGTTATCAATCAAAAACATTCTTTCCCTCTCAGATATATCTAAAAACACCCTCCACTTCATACTACTTTCTTCTACTATAGTTTTAGATTCTACTCTTAGTCTTTTCTTCTCTCTCTTTATCGATTGTAAAGCCAGAAAATTACATTCTTGTTGGGTTTTAACAATTTCTTTTTGGTGGAAAGAGTAAAGGTCAGGCAACATTCCATTTCAGGAAGATAGTTAAATGGCTAGCATTAAAGTGTCTGCCAAAATGATGGAGTAGTATTCATTTTTATTTTTCAGTGAAACCATATGGAATCACAAATAAAAGCACTCACTACCTTTAATGTCAGAATTTAAATTTGCCTCCTAAATCAAAACATAGTATGAACAATTCATGTTTGCTTCAATGTCTTTTCCTTTTTAAAATAGTTTTGAAATCTGAATTATAGCTAAATAATTTTAAACTTAAAACAATCTTATTTATCAGGAAAATAAATGTTTAAAGCTAGATGTTCAATATTTAGTTTTTGACCTTATTCATTATTAAATAGTTGAAAAAAATATTTAAGATGCAAGTGGGTCAAATTTGGCACCATCTATTTCTGTAAGGCAAATGTGAGAAAGCTTCTTAATGTGTAGTTGGTAGTGTGTCCAAAGGAAAAGAAATAAACCATTATTTGTGTTTAGCATATTTTTGCTTGTTTTTTAAACAATTGAATATTAAATCTAAATATAAGGAATAATAGCCACTATAACTGCAATGATGAAAATACTAATAAAAAACAAAACTACCATAATAATAGTTTCCACTGATTGAGTGCTAATTACAGGACAGGTACAATGATAAATTGTTTACTTAAATGAGTTTTTGTGTTTTAATAATTCTAGTAACCTTTAAAAATTCACTGTGAAAGCAATTTTAGAGTCTGGAAAAGAAGAAATAATTGTTTATTCATATAAAGTAAATTAATTTAAAAGTTATCAAACTGGATAGAGATGTAGCTATCTAACCTTAAAATTCTGATTGGTTTCAGAGGATAACAGAAAATATTTACTCTATTTTACAATTTGATGCAAATATATTCTCTTCATAAGAAGCAATAGACTGTACAGAGGAAAGATCATAAACACTGATGAAACAAGCCTGAGTTGGAGTCCTGGTTCAGCCACGTCTTGCCAAATTCTTGTCTTAATTTTTTATTTTCAAATCTATTTAAAATTTCTTTATTTCATGAAAAAGAATTGTATTGTTGAAGTCATAGCAATAGGAAAGCAAGAAAGTCATAAGCACAATAGACATTGATGTAAAAAGTAGCATGACATTGGCTATTGCTCTGCCTGTGAAGAATGAAGTCCATGGTCATGTGCACAGGCTTTCACTGGTAGTGACATCTGCACCTGCTTGGGGGCTGAAGTGAATGACTATAAGCCTTGTGATGAAGAGAGTGAGTTGTTCAGGAAACATAAAAAAAAAAAAAGACCTTTTTTCTTAACTACATTGAAATACTTTCAGAAGTGAGATCCTTATAGAACTATATTTCACCATATATAACTATATATAACTCTCTCTATATGTATACATAAATATTATATATTTCATATACACTTATCTACATGCCTTATACTCTTGACAACCACCAATGAAGTTAGAAACATCTGGGGTATCATTCTGTAGTAATATGAATGTCATCAGCATCATAGTACATAAGCACTATTTTTATGTTTTGTTTTCAAAGCAACAGGTTTTTATTTTCTCTTTTCTTTTTCTCTAATTGATAAGTCAATGTGAGTGTTACTTTGGACCCAGAGGCAAAGAGTGCTACATAACATGTTCTCTGCCTTTAAGAATTAAAAATCTAATTAGAAACTAAAAACTTAGAAAGAAGAAAAAATAAGAAACAATAAAGTTTGTATGTCACCAATTCAAAAATTTGTTTCAGGGGCTTCCCTGGTGGCGCAGTGGTTGGGAGTCCGCCTGCCGATGCAGGGGATACGGGTTCGAAGGCCCACGTACCGCAAAAAAAAAAAAAAAAAATTTGTTTCAGGCTTAACAATTCCAGAGATTGAGGGAAAATATGGAGGTCAGCTGACACTTCATTAACATCCACTAAAAGTGGGTTATTATGACTAAAAATATAGGATGAGAAAATAAATATGTTATATTCCATAATCCTCCATTAGCCTAACCCTAACCCTACCCTAACCCTAACCCTAACCCTAACCCTAACCCTAACCCTAACCCAACTCTTCTATGTCTAGGTGTAAAGTCTTCTATCTCTAGTTGCATAGATTTCTATGTCTGTAGGCTTCTATCTCTAGAAGTATAATCTTCTATCTGTAAGTGTAATGTCATGTATCTCTAACGAGTATACTCTGCTATCTCTACTTGTAAATTATTCTGTCTCTAGTTGTATAGTCTTCTATCTTTAGGAGTATACTCTTCTAAAGCTACATGTCAATTCCCATATGTCTTTTCTTCCCTGTGGGTACTTTATGTTTTATTCCAAGTATTCTGGATTACTGATTTTATCCCTTGCTTGGTTCAGATTGAGACATGTGCATAGATCTTAGTACAGATATAGATGTATATATGGAGGTACACATATATAGAGATATAGCTATCCAAATATGATTAGATAGCACAATAATGTTATTTTTAACTAATAGAATTTGATAAATATGCTCTCAGTATTTTCCTAGTCCACCTTTATTACATTTCTGAACAAGTTTATGATTGTTTTTAATCTGATAATTTTTAAGATGGTGACATAAATATATCAAGACAATGATAAAACCAATAAAGTTGCTTAATATAATTCACCATCTTTTTCTTCACTTCTGGCCAATCAACCAGAGATGAAATAATATGGAAAATACCTTGTATGACTCAGTCATAGTTTCAGTAATCTTATGTTCAGTATCAATAATCATTGTTATTGCCTTTTGGACAATAAAAAAACACAAATAATAATGTAGAAGTTGGGAAAGTTTTAGCATAATTTTCTGCCTGCTGTAAAAAGTTTTTAAAATGAAAATGTATACTTTGTATTCACTATTCTGAATAATATATTTCTGTTTGTTCAGTCTAGAAAATCTTTTCATTTTATCCATAAAATTTTCATTATGTTTTCAATGTATAAATAATTCATAAAACATGAAAAATAAATAATATAAATGATACAAAAAGTAACATAACCATCTTCATTGAAGTGGCCCAGGAGATGAGCAAGATGCCTAATTTTTTCTCACTTTATAACAGTGTCCCACAATGACTAGAGGAAATCATGTTTTATCTTATACAATATTTCTCTATATGTATTAATACAATGGCTGTATTAATTCATATACACATACATGAATTTATTAAAAAAATATGACATGATTTCTGTCCATATTTGTATATAAAAAATCAACATGCATAAACCCATTATGTTTCTAAATACTAACAATGTACATTCTGAAGGAAATTAAGAAAAAAAATCTTATTTACAATAGCATCAAAAAGAATAAAATACTTAGGAATTAACTTAAGCAGGAAGCAAAAGACTTGCACACTAAAACATATAAAACAATACTAAAAATATTAAAGAATACACATCTAATGAAAAGACATTCTGTGTTCATGTATTGGAAGACTTAATATGATTAAAATGTCCATATTATACAAAGTGATTTACAGTTCAATGCAATCACTATCAAAATCTCAAAGCATTGTTTTGCAGAAATAGAAGAAATTATAAATTTTGTATAGAATCTCAAGAGACCTGAATAGCCAGAACAATTTGAGAAAGAAAAGCAAAGCTGGAGGCCTCAAACTCCATGATTTGAAAATATATTACAAAGCTACAGTAATCAAAGCAACATAATAATGATATAAAAGCAGACATATTTACTAATGGAACAGAATAGAAAGCCCAGAAATAAACCTTCACAGATATGGTCAAATTATTTTCAACAAGAGTGTCATGACTGCACAATGGGGGAAAGGCTAGTCTTTTTTATAAAGGGTGCTGGGAAAACTGGATATCCACATTCAAAAGAATGAAATTGGGTCTTTACCTTACACATATACAACAATTAATTCTATATGAATTTAAGACCTAAACATAAGATCTAAACCAATAAAACTTTTAAAAGCAAACATAGAGAAAAAGCTTTATGACATTGGATTTGCCAGTGACTTTTTGGATACAACACCAGAAGCAGTCAATAAAAGCAAAAATAGACAAGTGGGACTACAGTAAACTTTAAAACTTCTTTACAGCAAAATAAACAATCAACAGAGTGAAAAGAAAACCTACAGAATGGAAGAAAATATTTTCAAACCGTATATCTGATGAGTTAATATCTAGAATATACAAAGAACTCTTACAACTCAACAACAACCAAAAACCAACCATTTTTAAAATGGTCAAATGACTTGAATAGATTGTTCTCCAAAAAAGATATACAAATGACCATCAAGAATATAAAAAGATGCACAGCATCATTAATCATTAGGGAAATGAATAGCAAAGCTACACACAGATATCACCTTGCACCCATTATGGTGACTACTCGCAAAAAAACAAAACAAAAAGCAAGTGTTGGTGAGCATGTGGAAGAATTGTGACACTTGTACACTGTTGGTGGGCATGTGAAATGGTGCAACTGCAATGGAAAACAGTATTGAGATTCCTCAAAAAACTAAGGATAGAATTATCATATGATCCAGCAATCTCACTTCAGGATATATACACAAAAAATTTGTAAACAGGATCTCAAAGAGATATTTATGCAACCATTTTAAAACAGCATTATTCACAGTAGTCAAGAGATGGAAGCAACCCAAACATCGGCAGGCAAAGAAATGGAGAAAGGAAATGTTGTAGACATAGAATGGAATATTATTCTGAGTTAAAGAAGTCAGACGTCACAACACAGCTAAAATTTGATGACACTATGTAAGTAAAATAAGTCAGAAAAAAGAAAGACAAATACTGCATAATTACACTTAACATTATTAAAATTGTTATATGAGATATCTAAAGACGTTAAACTCTTAAAAATGGAAAATAGGATGGTGGTTGCCAGGGTCCAGGCACTGTGGGAAAAGGGGAGTTGTTCAATGAGTATTGAGTTTCAGCTTTGCAAGAAGAAAAAGTTCCAGAGACCTCTTGCACAAAAACGTGCATATATGCTGCATATAACATTTAAAAATGGTTAAAATTTTATTTTATGTGTTTTTTACCACACTAAAATTTAGTGAAAATAAAAAATAAAATTCTTATTAATTTTGTTTTTAATTCTCAAATGACATCTCTTTAATGTAGATAGATACTTTAGGAATTTTAAACAGACTTAAAAATATTAGTGATTTAATGTCAGAGGAAAAGATGATATTCAGTACTTAAGTAAAATTTTCTATTATCCTGTTTCTGGTCATTTGTTTTCCAGCAATTTTTTTGATACACTCAAGCTAATACTGGAAATTCTCATATTAATAACTTCAATGTACTAATAGAAAATACTAAAACAGAACTTATTATTTAGGAATGGGAAAATAACTATTTAATTTACCAGATTCTCAAAAATTACTAGGATAGACCTTGTCTATTTTGTATACACATGGTCAAACACATAAACAGGGTTTTGGCACATACAGAGTTGGAATTATTCATGATTCCTCTTTTTCTCTCCTATAGCACAGCAAAGCAATTAAAAATTCTGTTGAGACTTCCTTCAAATTACATTTGGTTATTGATAAAGTCACACACAATACCTCCATTATTACCACCACAGTCTATTATCTCTTGCCTTGATACAATTGCTTTCTAATTGCTCTCCCTGCTACCACCATCACTTTCTTACCATCTATTCCCACCCAGTAACCAGTATAATCCTTTTAAAATGTAGGTCAAATCATGATCTTTCTCTTATTACTCTCTTTACCCTCTCATATTTTAATGGCCGAGAAAATATTTTCATTGATATTTTCACTGTCCATTTTCAATCCCTACCACAGGAAACTATCTGACAATTTTCTACTTCCATTCCAGTCTCAGTGGCCTCCTTACTAACTTGGATCCTCTAGATACCCATCCTGATATTGCACTGCTGTATTCTTTGCCTGCAATGATCTACTCTGAAAATCAGCATCACGTTAACTTTCTTAAACTATTGTGCAAATGCCACCTTCTCAGTGAGGCCTGCTTTGACCACTCTATTTATATTTGCGACCCCACACCTATACCCTATTCCCAGTGTCTTCTTTCCCCATATTAGTTCTGACTTTATAACATAATATATAATTATTTATAATATTTAGTGACTTTCTTCAATGACTAAAACAGAAAGTCTCTGCAATCATTGCCTTTGTATTACTCAAAGCTGAACTATAACTTTATGTAATGATTTTTCTTTGTCTGTGGACACATAAAGTGAAGGTCATGAAATAAGTCTTTTTTTTTTAACTTTTTTTTTTTTTAAATAATGATGGGCATAAAGAAAAGTTGTCCAAATAATTTCCAAATACTCAGAGTCTCTACATGTTTACATTTTACCGCATTTGATTTCTGATTCCCCCTCCACCCCTCTCCTCTCCATATACGTACATAGAAATATTCTGACTGTGAGAGTAAGACACAAACATGATGCCCCTTCACCCCTAAATTATTCCGTGTTTTCTAAAAACAAGGACGTTCTCTTATGTAACCACAGTAAAATTGTCAAACTCACAAAACTAACAGTGATACTGTGCTGATATCAAAGCTACAGACCTTATTAAGATTTCACCAGTTGTGCCAGTAATGCCATTTATAACAAAAGAAAACAAAAAGCAACCAAACACCACCTCCATGTCATGCCTCTCTAATCCCCTAAACTGGAAGCCTTCCTTTACTTTCCTTGTCTTTCTTGACCTCGACATTTTCCTTGACATTTTTGGGAGCACCAATGAGTTGTTTTGTGGGGAGATCCTTAATGGGGGTTTGTCTGGCATCATGTCATAATTAGATTCTGGTTACACACATTTGGCAAGAAACCCACAGAAGTTATTGTTGCATCATTGTAGGAACTATCTTCTTTTTTAAAACTTTTTATTTTATATTGGAGCACAGTTGATTAACAATGTTGTGTTAGTTTCAGATGTACAAAAAAGTGATTCAGTTATACATATATATGTATCAATTCTTTCTCAAATTCCTTTCACAATTAGGCTGTTACAGAATATTGAGCAGAGTTTCCTGTGCTATACAGTAGGTCCTTTTTGGTTATCTATTTTAAATATAGAGGTGTATAGTTGTTAATCTCAAACTCCCTAACTATCCCTCCCCTCACCTAACCATAAGTTCATTCTCTAAGTCTGTGAGTCTATTTTTGTTTTGTAAATAAGTTCATTTGTATCATTTTTTTTTAGATTTTGCATATAAGTGATATCATACAATATTTCTCTTTGTTTGACTTACTTCACTCAGTATGACAATCTCTAGGTCCATCCATTTTTCTGCAAACAGCATTATTTCTTTTTTTTTTTACTGGCTGAGTAATATTCCATCATATACATGTACCACATCTTCTCTATCCATTCTTATGTTGATGGACATTTAGGTTGTTTCCATGTACTGGTTATTGAAAACAGCACTGCAATGAACATTGGGGTACATATTTTTGAACGATGTTTTTCTCCAGGTATATGCACAGGAGTGGGAATTGCAAGACCATATGGTAGCTCTAGTTTTAATTTCTTAAGGAACCTCCATACTGTTCTCCATAGTGACTGCACCAATTTACATTCCTACCAACAGTGCAGGAGGGCTCCCTTTGCTCCACACCCTCTCCAGCATTTATTGTTTGTAGATTTTTTGGTGTTGGCCATTCTGAGTGATGTGAGGGTGATACCTCATTATAGTTTTGATTTTCATTTCTCTAATAATTAGCAGTGTTGAGCATCTTTTTATATGCCTCTTGGCCACCTGTATGTCTTCTTTAGAGAAATGTTAATTTAGGTCTTCCCATTTTTTGATTGGGTTGTTTGTTTTGATAATATTAAGCCACATGAGTTGTTTGTAAATTTTGGAGATTAACCCCTTTTTGGTCACATCATTTACAAACATTTTCTCTCATTCTGTGGGTTGTCTTTGCATTTTGTTTATGGTTTCCTTTGAGGTGCAAAACTTTTGAGTTCAATTAGGTCTCATTTGTTTATTTTTATTTCCTTTATTTTGGGAGACAGGTCAAAACAGATATTGCTGCAATTTATGTCAGAGAGTGTTCTGCCTATGTTTTCCTCTAAGAGTTTTATAGTGTCCAGTCTCACATTTTGGTTGTTAATCCATTTTGATTTTATTTTTGTGTATGATGTTAAATAATGCTTTAATTTAATTTTTTTACATGTAGCTATCCAGTTTTCACAGAACTATTTCTGAAGAGACTGTCTTTGCTCCATTGCAAAGTCTTGCCTCTTTTGTCATAGATTAATTGACCATAGGTGTGTGGGTTTATTTCTGGGCTTTCTTTCTATCCTGTTCCATTAATCTATATTTCTTTTGTGTCAGTACCATACTGTTTTGTTGACTATAGTTTTGTAGTATAGTCTGAAGTCAGGGAGCCTGACTTCTCCAGCTCCGTTTTTCTTTCTCAAGATTGCTTTGGCTATTTGGAGTCTTTTGTGTCTCCATACAAATTTTAAGATTTTTATTTTTGTTCTAGTTTTTTTGAAAAATGCCAGTGGTAATTTGATAAGGATTGCACGGAATCTGTAGATTGCTTTGGGTTCTATGTTCATTTTCACAATATTAATTCTTCTAATCCAAGAACATGGTATATCTCTCCATCTGTTTTTGTCCTTTTTTATTTCTTTCTTCCATATCTTACAGTTTTCTGAGTACAGGTTTTTTGCCTCCTTATGTAGATTTATTCCTAAGTATTTTATTCTGTTTGATGTGACAGTAAATGGGATTGTTTCTAAAATTTCCCTTACTGATCTTTTGTTGTTAGTGTTTAGAAATGCAACAGATTTCTGTGTTTTAATTTTGTAACCTGTGGCTCTACCAATTCATTGATGAGCCCTAGTAGTTTTCTGGTAGTTTCTTTAGGATTTTCTATGTATAGTATCATGCCATCTGCAAATGATGAAAGCTTAACTTCCTCTTTTCCCATTTGGAATCCTTTTATTTCTTTTTCTTCTCTGATTGCCATAGCTAGAACTTCCAAAACTATGTCAAATAAAAATGGTGAAAGTGGATATCCTTGTCTTGTTGGTGATCTTAGAGAAAATGCTTTTAGCTTTTCAGCATTATGATGTTAGCTGTAGGTTTGTCAAATGTAGCCTTTGTTATGTTGAGGTATGTTCCCTCTATGCCCAGTTTCTGGGGAGTATTTTTTGTCATAAATGGGTGTTGAATTTTGCCAAAACTTTTCCTTCATCAATAGATGATCATATGGTTTTTATTCTTCACTTTGTTAATGTTGTGTATCACATTGATTGATTTGTGTATATTGAAAAATCCTTGTATCCCTGGGATAAATCCCACTTGATCATGGTGTATGATCCTTTTAAAATATCACTGGATTTGGATTGCTAGTATTTTGCTGAGGATTTTTGTGTTTCTGTTCATCAGTGATATTGGCCTATAATTTTCTTTTTTTCTGGTGTCTTTGTCTGGTTTTGGTATCAGGATGATGGTGACCTCATAGAATCAGTCTGGGAGTTTTCCTTCCTCTGCAAATTTTTGGAACAGTTTCAGGACAATATGTAGTTAGGTCTTCTCTAAATGCTTGACAGAATTTGGCCATGAAGCCATCTGGTCCTGGACTTTTGTTTGTTGGGAGTTTTTAAATCACAGTTTCAATTTCAGTACTTGTTATTGGTCTGTTCATATTCTCTATTTCTTCCTGGTTTAGTCTTGAGAAATTGTGCCTTTCTAAGAATTTGTCCATATTTCCAGGTTGTCTGTTTTATTGACATACATTTTCTTGTAGTAGTCTCTTATGATCCTTTGTATTTCTGTCATGTCCATAGTAATTTCTTCTTTTCATTTCTAATTTTATTGACTTGAGTCCTCTCCTTTTTTTTCTTGATGAGTCTGGCTAAAGGATTATCATTTTTTTTTAAATCTTTTTAAAGAACAAGGATTTACTTTCACTGATCTTTGCTATTGTTTTCTTCATCTCTATTTCATTTACTTCTTCTCTGGTCTTTAGGATTTCTTTCCCTCTATTAACTAGGTTTTGCTTGTTCCTCTTTCTCTAGTTGTTTTAGGTGTAAGGTTAGGTCAATTATTTGAAATTTTTCTTGTTTCCTGAGGTAAGACTGTATTACTATAAACTTCCTTATTAGAACTGCTTTTGCTGCATCCCATAGGTTTTGGATCATTGGGCTTTCATTATCATTAGTCTCTAGGTGTTTTTTTTTTTTTTAATTTTCTCTTTGACTTCTTCAGTGATCCACTCTTTGTTTAGTAACATATTGTTTAGTCTCCACGTGTTTGTGTTTTTTACAGTTTTTTTTTTCTTGTAGTTTATTTCTAATCTCATAACATTGTGGTCAGAAAAGAAGTTTGATACAATTTCAATTTTCTTAAATTAGCTGAGTCTTGATTTGTGACACAAGATATGATCTATTCTGGAGAATGTTCTCTGAGCACTTGAGAAGAAACCTTATTCTGTTGCTTGTGGATGGAATACTCTATAAATATCAATTAAGTCCATCTGACCTAATGTGTCATTTAAGGCCTGTTTTTCCTTATTGATTTTCTGTCTGGATGATTTGTCCATTGATGAAAACAAGGTGTTAAAGTCCCCCAATATTATTGTGTTACAGTTGATTTCTCCTTTTATGGCTGTTAGCATCTGCCTTATATATTGAGATGCTCCTATGTTGGGTGCATAAATATTTACAATTTTTATATCTTCTTCTTGGATTGATCCCTTGCATTATGTAGTGTCCTTCTTTGTCTCTTGTTACAGTCTGTATTTGAAAGTCTACTTTATCTGATATGAGTATTGCTACTGCAGCTTTCTTTTGATCTCCATTTGCATGGAATACCTTTTACCATCACCTCACTTTCAGTCTGTATGTGTCCCTAGATGTGAAGTCAGTCTCTTGTAGACAGCATATATATGGGTCCTGTTTTTTTATCCATTCAGCCAGTTTATGTTTTTTCATTGGGGCATTTAACCCATTTGCACTTAAGGTAATTATCAATATGTAAGCTCTTATTGCCATTTTCTTAATCGTTTTGGGTTTGTTTTTGTAGGTTTTTTTTTTTTTTTCTTCCCTTCTCTTATTTTCTTCTCTTGTGTTTTGATGACGATCTTTAGTGTTGTGTTTGGGTTGTATTTTCTTTTTCTATTCTTTTTCTTTTTCTTTTTTTTTGTGTGTGTGTGTGTGTGTGTGTGTGTGTGTGTGTGTGTGTGTGTCTATTGTAGTTTCTGGATTTACTGTTCCTATGAGGTTTTGATATAGCAGTCTATATCTGTACAAAGTTGTTTTAAGTTGCTGGTCTCTTTCTTGCCTAGAGAAGTTCCTTTAGCATTTGTTGCAAAGCTGGTCTGGTGGTGCTGAACTCTCTTAGCTTGATTGTCTGTGAAGCTTTTTATTTCTCTGTGAAATCTGAATGAGAACCTTGCTGGGTAGAGTATTCTTGGTTGTAAGTTCTTCCCTTTCATCACTTCAAATATATTGTGCCACCCCCTTCTGACCTGCAGATTTTCTGATGAAAATATCAGTTGATAACCTTAGGGGAGTTCCCTTGTACATTGTCTTTTTTCCCTTGTTGCTTTTAATATTTTTTCTTTGTCTTTGATATTTATCCTTCTGTTTACTATGTGTCTTGGTGTGTTCCTCCTTTGGTTTATCCTGCCTAGGATTCTCTTTTCTTCCTCAACTTGGGTTACTGTTTCATTTCCCATGTTAGGGAAGTTTTCAGATTATCTCTTCGAATATTTTATTTATCTAAAATTATTATCTCTTCAAATAGTTTCTTCGGTCCTTTCTCTCTCTCTTCTCCTTCTGGGACCCATAATGTGAATGTTGCTGTTTTTAATGTTGTTCCAGAAGTGTCTTAGACTGTCTTCATGCCTTTTCATTCTTTATTCTTTATTCTGTTCTGCAGCAGTAATTTCCACCATTCTGTCTTCAAGGTCACTTATTTGTTCCTCTGCCTCAGTTATTCTGCTATTGATTCCTCTAGTGTATTTTTCATTTCATTTATTATATTGTTCATCTCTGCTTGTTTGTTTATTAGTCTTCTATGTCTTTGTTAAACTTTTCTTGCATCTATTGACCCTTGTCTCCATTCTTTTTCTGAGATCCTGGATCATCTTCACTATCATTCTGAATTATTTTTCCAGAAGGTTGCCTAACTCCATTTCACTTAGTTGTTTATCTGGGGTTTTATCTTGTTCCTTCATCTGGGACATATACCTTTGCCATTTCATTTTGTTTAATTTTCTGTGATTGTGAATTCCCTTCTGTATACTGCTGGATTGTAGTTCTTCTTGCTTCTGCTGTCTACCCTCTGGTGGATGATGCTATCTAAGAGGCTTGTGCAAGCTTCCTGATTGGAGGGACCGGTGGTGGGTGGTGGTGGGTCTTGTCCCTCTGGTGAGCAGGGCTCAGTAAAACTTTAATCTGATTTTCTGTGTATGGGTGGGGCTGTGTTCCCTTCCTGTTGGTTGTTTGGCCTGAGACAACCCAGCACTGGATCCTATAGGCACTTTGGTGGAACTAATGGAAGGCTCACACCAATGGTCACCTCTCAGAATTGATGCTACCAGTGTCCTTGTCCCTGCAGTAAGCCCCATCTGCCCTCCACCTTTGCAGAGACCCTTCAATACTAGCAGAGAGGTCTGGCCCAGTCTCTTATGGGGTCGCTTCCTTTTTCCCCCGGGTCCTGGTGCAAATGACTTTGTTTGTACCCTCCAAGAGTGAAATTTCTGTTTCCTCCAGTCCTATGGAATTCCTACATTCAAACCCCATGAGCTTTCAAAGCTAGTTTCTCTGGGGACTCCTCCTCCCATTGCTGGACCCCCAGGCTGGAAAGCCTGACATGGGGCTTAGAACTTTCCCTTCTGTGGGATAACTTCTGTTGCAGTTTTCCAGTTTGTGGGTTGCCCACCCGGCAGGTATAGGATTTGATTTTATCGAGATTGTGCCCCTCCTACTATCTCACAGTGGGTTCCTCTTTGTCTTTGGATGTAGGGTATCTTTTTTTGGTAGGTTTCAATATTTTTTTACTGATGGTTGTTCAGCAGTTAGTTGTGATTTTTGTGTTTTTTAAGAAGGGGATGAGCTCGTGTCCTTCTATCCTGCTGTCTTGATGTGATCAGAATCATCTCCTTCTGAGCACCAGCGTGAAGGTTCTTAACAAAGTCTGTGGTTGAAACAAGTCTTGATGAGTACATATTTGGGTAATAATTGAGTAGTTGAGCAAAATATTATCAGACTGAGGTTGACTAACCAGTTA
This sequence comes from Lipotes vexillifer, assembly GCF_000442215.2. Taxonomy (NCBI): domain Eukaryota; kingdom Metazoa; phylum Chordata; class Mammalia; order Artiodactyla; family Lipotidae; genus Lipotes; species Lipotes vexillifer. Next base: position 1,191,203 of record NW_006791665.1, read on the forward strand.
AGCAACCTATTTTCCTGATAAGGGGGCTAGCTCAGCAGACTATTTTTCAGATAAATGCATTTTGGGGAAGTTCCTGAGGCAAATATTGAAGTTATTTGCTAGTTTCCAATCAAAGTTTTCTGAGAATTTTCTGAATTTTGTACTTCCTTTTTTTCCCCTTTAAGTCCAAATTGTTTCTAATATTAAGGCTCCTAATCATGTAATGAAGAGGTTAAAAATATTTATAATCTTTTTATTGTGTCTAGCAATTCACATGCATGATCTCATTTAATTCCCCCAAAACAAAATACTGAGGTTGAATATTATCACAATGAACAGATGTGGAAACTAAGGTTTAAGTAATTTCCCCTTGGAAAAAATAGGAATTCATATTTAAACATATACTTTTTGTAATGCTTGATTTGAAAGGCCATAAATATTAGTAAATAATAGCTTGGGGTCTGGAATCAGACAGATATGGATTTGAATGAAGATTCCACTTACTACACATTTTACAAGTTATTTAATCTCTATAAACTGCAATTTCCATACCTTTAAAATAAAGGTAATAATAAAACCTACCCAATGAACTTGCCATGATTATTGAGTTAGGTAGCATTTAATGCATAGCCTGCCATATAATAAGTGCTCAATACATATAATCTATTCCTATATTATCATTAGACTAAAGTGTATGCTGTTTCCTCTGTGCTATGCTGATGGACCACTAGGAGTTAACCTCCTCTTTTCACTCACCTGTACAAAGTGTAGACTAAATTTTTAAAAAGTGTTTAAGATAAAACATATAAGTGTATCATGTCTGTTGAAGAAAGGCTTTTTAAAGGGAATGTGCCTTAAGAATCTATCTATAAACAATTTTAGTTAATATCAGCCCTAGGTAAAAATGTATAGCATGGCAGAATTAGGGTGAACTGGTTGTATAATCATCATCTGTTAAAACTGTCTTTAATTATTTCAACCCTATCTTTGGTCACTAAATATGACTTTGGTGATCAATTTCTCTAGCTCTGCCTTCTCTTTTTCTTTTAATTTCTACTTTTTCCAAAGGTATCCTGATTCTCAACATTTCCACTAAAATAATACCTCTTGGAACACACACCCACTCACTACTATTGAAGATCTAATACTGCATGACCCAGTTTCAGTCTGATTTGGCTTATTTTGTTCATTTTTACCATGTCACACTGTGTGCAAATTTTTATCAATCATTATTTCAGTGTTTTTAATTAAATGCTTCTATAATTGTCTCATGATACCACAACTTTATAATTTCAAGTGGTCAAAACTGTGACACTGTATGACAGTTTTCTACACCCCTTCAAATTATTTGTCTATCAGAGTGATGAATAATTGTTTTACCACAATCTACATTTTGTTACATCAGGTAAGGAGTCTTAACTGTCTCTCTATCTACATTATTGATAAAACTAAGTTAAATTACAGAAGTGATATTAAGCTAAACAAAATTACTTGATAATGCTGAGGTGAACCTCATAGAGGAAATTTAAAAAGTATATAAGGGCATGTTACAGGGAACAATGGAGTCTGAACTCCAGAAAAATCTCCCTTTCATAGAAACTATTAGAATGACAAAAATTGTCAAAACTTTTTTAAAACTCTGGAAATTAACCCTTGGCTTGCAAAATTCCAGGGAACTTTTTTTGAAGAAAAGTAACTCTAAGAAAACTGAACTTTGTGGCATTTAACCAACACTAGTTCTATCCTCCTTTCCTCAGTCCCACAGTAACCTTGAAACTGTTCTCATCTACAATCATAGTGAAAGTCAGCAATCTAGCAGCCACTGAAAGGAGTAGAAATGAATTGGATCTCCCCAAAGCTCCACTCCCTGAGGACTGTCACTGCTTAACCTGGCTGAAAATTTCCTTGAAACCACCACCACTCCTAAAGGTTGATTTTATTTCATCTGTGTTGAAGCTCCTCCTGTGTGAACAACTTGTTCTCAGTGGTGCTTGTCAGAAACAATCAGCAGAAATTATTTAATATAGCAGCTTTCTGAGGCAGTGATAACAGTTGGGGCAACAGTTATCAGCAAAAAAACTTCAAAAGTAAAGCTAGTAAATAAGATGTCCACAGGGGACTTTGAAAAGAAGACCTATTTCTGGGGATCAAGAAGTCCATGCACACATGGAAGGCTGTATGCATGTTCAGGAAAGACCTGACGAGACCCTAAACTCTCAGCTCTTGCTCTCCTTGAGGGTCTGCACAAAAAGGAAGTGAAAGCTAACACAGAGTTGTAACTAAATTCCTATTTGAGAATTGACAGTATGCCTCAATACAGAGAGAAACCCTCAGCAAAAACCAAGAGACTTATTGGTTCTAAGAATGGAAGGAAATTACTTTATTCACTAACTAACCATTAAACTAAGTGAGCAGAAACTCAGAGATTGCACATAACAAATACACACTTTGAATAAGAAGTGTAAATAACTTAAAAACAACAACAACTATTCCTGGGGAAGAGGAAAAAACTGACTTCAAGAGTTTGTTATTTAAAATGTCCAGGTTTCAACAGGAAATAATGAAACATGCTAAGAAACTAGAATGTATGGTCCATATACAAAATATATTGATTTTCTAAACAAAACCATTACATTATTTAATTTAAATATGACAAAATCAGGAAGACATATCTAAATAACTAAAGGAAAATATGAGAACAATGCCTCACTAAATAAAGGATGACAATAAATTTATAGTCATTATTAAAAAGAACCTAATAGAAATTCTGGAATTGAAAAGTATAACTAAAATTTTTAAAAAAGCATCACTAGATGTCTCATAGTATATTTGAACTGGTATAAGAAAGAATTGGCAAACTTGAAGATAGATCAATTTAGATTACCTAATGCGAAGGACAGAAAGAAAAAGAATGAAGGAAATGAACAGTTTCCTAGACCCCGTAAACAGTATTAAACATACCAATATTCATAAAATGGAAGCTCCAGAAGGAGAGGAGTGGGATAAAAAGTTAAAAAGAATATTTGAAATCAAATGGCCAAAGCTTCCAAAATTACATGATAAATATTAATCTCTAAAAATACAGACATAGACACACTGTAATCAAACTACTGAAAGCCAAATACAAAGAAAGAATCCTGAAAGTAGCAAGAAAGAAGTGATTCCTCATATGAAAAGGAAACCTCAGTAAATTTAACAATCAGTTTCTCACTAGGAACCATGCAGGCCAATATAGGATTACATATTCAGTGTGTTAGGGAAAACAAAAACAAACAAACAAAAAATAAAAATAAGAAAAGAACTCTTAACCAATAATTCTATATCCAGCATAAATATCTTTGAAAAATGAAGGAGAGGGCTTCCCTGGTCGCACAGTGGTTGAGAGTCTGCCTGCCGTTGCAGGGGACACGGGTTCGTGCCCCGGTCCAGGAAGATCCCACATGCTGCAGAGTGGCTAGGCCCATGAGCCTGGCCGCTGAGCCTGTGTGTCCGGAACCTATGCTCCGCAATGGGAAAGGCTACAACAGTGAGAGGCCTGCGTACTGCAAAAAAACAAACAAACAAAAAAAACATATCCATACAAAATCTCAGACATAAATGTTCATACAATAATCATACATAATTACTAAAAAGTGGAAACAACCCACATGTCCATCAATTGATGAATGGATAAACAAATGTGGTAAACAATAGAATATAATATGCATATAAAAAGGAATTAAATAATGTGGCATGCTGTAGCATGGATGAATCTTGAAAATAGTATGCTAAGTAAAAGAAACCAGACTCCAAAGACCATGTATGCTATAATTAATTGTGTTTATATTAAATGTCCAGAATAGGCATATCCATAGAGAGAGATATTAGATTAGTGGTTGCCAGGGGCTAGGTCAAAGAGAGAATGAGTGTGACTTCTAAGGTATAGAGTTTCATTTTGGGATGGTGAAAATATTTTCAAACTAGATTGTAGTGATGATTGCAAAACTTTGAGAATATATTTAAAATCACTGAATTGCACACTATAAAATAGTGAATATTATAGGATATGAAGTATATTTCAATAAAAAAATAAAAGTACATAGCACTACATTCTAAACTTTTCAGGTATCACTTGATATTTTACCTTCTGTATACCCTTTTCATAATTTTGCAATGAATCAAACTCCATTCACTTTCAATTTTTATGTGAAACATCTGTCATAAAGTGTCATTATTCTGTCTAAAACTCTATCCATATAGCACAATCCATTGCATCTGTTAATTTAAGAAGCCCAGCTACTCTGTATTTCCCATTCCCTATTAAACTACTCTGTGCAAATTACACTTTAGACCTTTCTAAATGTATTGTAATTAGAATTATAGATTACAAAATGTCTACTCATATAACTCCTGTTTAATTTCTCATTTATATGAGAATTTTCACATTTAATAAGTATATTCTTATTCAGGCATTGTTTCTATTGGTGCAAACTTTCTCTGTATACTGGCTGTTCACTGGAGACATAGTAATTTGCCACTCACAAATAAATGGTGCAATTGCGATTCACTTGAAATAATCAGTTCATGGGGAAAGTACTACTATGTACAGATTGAGATAAAATAAAATTATATTTATTTCATATTATTCTCCAAATTTCTTTAAAATCAAATTAAAGGTAGAGTAAAAATTACAAATACAAAAATCTTCAGAAATGCATAATTTGTGTGTCTCACTGAATGTATTTGAAGAAATTATTATTCATAGTATAAAATATACTTGTTTTGAATGCTTCCTTTTAAGTGAATATGGTGAATAACATACTCGTTGAGTGTTTGCTATGTACCAGTAAAGATCAAAATATTTATGCCCTTTTAAACCCATTATTTATTTTTTTAAATATATTAAAAGGTATTACCAACATCTCCATTTTACAGATAAGGAATCTGTGGCAGTAATATCAAATTTTTGCCTAATGTCACACAATTATTAAAAATTGGTTACAGGCTTCAGAACTTTTCCTCTTCTTGACTGTTCTCATGAATCAGTATTGGAGAATTTTTTAGAAAAAGAATCATTCTCATCAGTACTATAAAAGCTTCAAAATATGCAAACAAAAAAAATTGTTAAAATCTTTTTTATTCCAGTCCAGTATTTATGATTCATTTTCCCCTTTCCTATTTAAACAGTGCTACTAGAAACATAAGGCCAGACTCTATTACTGAAAAAAGTTGTGAACACCATTTCATATATTTGCCACATTTGGGTATAGTATGGTTTAGGTGTTACTATTACTAGAAACTCCAGATACATGCCATTCATTATATTATGTCTATTTTGATTCCACATTTCCCTTGAAGTTCAAGTGACTGCACTGAGTCTTTCAGCTAACCTTAGTTGTTCCATGAAATGGTACAAAATGGACTAAAACGAATATCAATCACCACAAACAAACTCAAAATGGAAAGTTCAAAGAAGTTTTCACTCTATCATTAATGTACATCACTTGCTCTTCAGCTTACACATATTATATCAGTGAAAATTCATGCAAAGGATTTAAAAGTTCTTTTAAGATTTACCCTGGATATGATTTTCATAAGAATTATCTAAACTGAGATCTAATCTACAGTAGAGAGTTGCTTTGAATGTGATAGTTCCTTATGTGACATTTAATTCAGTGTCATGGATTATTTTTTTTTTATTTTTTTTTTTTTCTTGTGTTATGCGGGCCTCTCACTGTCGTGGCCTCTCCCATTTGCGGAGCACAGGCTCCGGACGCGCAGGCTCAGCGGCCATGGCTCACGGGCCCAGCCGCTCCGCGGCATGTGGGATCTTCCCGAAACGGGGCACGAACCCGCGTCTCCTGCATCGGCAGGCGGACTCTCAACCACTGCGCCACCAGGGAAGCCCAGTGTCATGGATTATTATTCACAAGGAATTCAAGCATAAGTCTCTAGAGACATCTTACCATGTAGAAATCTTTACAAAGGGAGCACTTTGAAAATATAGTTATCCTGCCCCACTCAAATTTAATATTTGTAGTAAGTTATCACATTTTCAGATAATACTGATAAACAGAGTTTTTAAATAAATATCTTATAATTTTATCTAGCAGCGATTATTTTCCCCACAAAATCTTCTTTAAAGTTGAAATGTGTTGCTTATACTAAACTTTTACATATGTCAGGAATGCATAAACACTTGTATAACAAATTTATTGTTCAATAAAAGGTATGAAAACTTTTAGAAATACATATGTGTATCATATTCTCAAACTTTATTATAGAATATTAGTGTTTAGCTTAAGGAAATATTTATTGAAATTAAGCTTCATAAATATTTATTGATTATTGGCAGTTTTAAAAATTTCTGTTAAGTAACATTGTGTACTATTGACACTAGATATTTGAACACACTTTTCTAATTGAATATATGACTTGAATGCTGAAGGTCATTCCTTGGATTTGAAAATAAATATATGTAATAAATGAGAAAACTAAGTTCTGCACATTTTATACTCACTTATTATGCACAGAGCTAACACTGTCTCTATATGTGGCATCTCCAGGTGGCAAGTACATCAGTGGGAGATTGGGAAAACTTGTAGAATCAATTACAATTGCAGGTAAAATTAAACTTGGAAGCCAAATCATTAATATGCTGAATATGCATCTGGTTACAATTCTTTGAACTATTTAAGAACATTTCTACCTTATTCTAACTCAGGAGCTTCTGACATGTTGTAACTGCTCTGTCTGAATTAAGACCATATGTGAAGTTTAGACTTATCCCCAAGGAATCCATCTGGAGCAACTGATGTCAATCCATAGGTAAATCTTGGTGTTCACTTATAAGCTTTAGGGAGATAGGTAGCTAAATGAGTTGACTAAACAGCACTTCTATATTTTTTAATGTATGTGTTGTGAACTTTAATACCTAGAATTTGTGAGATTTAAGATGACTTTTGTTTGAAATTAAATCTATCATTATTTGTATTAGACATCTAATTTATAATTAAAATGTCATAGATAACTAATAAAGGACATACTGTATAGCACAGGGAACTGCACTCAATACTCTGTAATGACCTATATGGGAAAATAATCTTAAAAAAATATATGTATATGTATGTATGTATATGTATAACTGATTTACTTTGCTTTACACTTGAAACTAATGAAACATTTTAAATCAACTATATTCCAATTAAAATATCAGCACTTCTTAGAAATATATTAATTCCTTCATAATCTAGGTTACTTTTAGAGTACCACATTATAAACTCCAGTTAAATTAGAACCAATAAACAAGTTATGGACTATTGAAACATTTCTTAATAAATTATATAAAGAATATATTATTTAATTTCTATGGATAGTATATTATTAAAATAGTTAGTCTTCTAGAAATCTCTAATAAGATTTTGTGATACAATGTTTAATAGAATGTCTTGCCCAAAGATATATAATTTGTTACAGTTATTATTAAATTCTTAAAAGATGAATATTCAAATATATAAATGTATATACTCTACACAAACCCACACTACATATAGTCATTTCAACCATCGTATTTTTAAATACTATAGTACCAAAAAATTGTATAAGTTCCACAACTTTTTTTATTTAGTTGAAAGAAATAATATTATGGAATCCTAAATTATGGGATCAGAAGCAGATATAAGAATCCAGGTTACATGTACTTTGAAGAAATTTTAAAAATTTGCAGAAATGTAATAAATGCCACTCTTCTTACATGTTTTTTGTTTTGATTATAAAGCGATTTTCACAAAAATGTATATAATTTACATTAATATGGAATACATTTATTATTGTTATACTAAAATAAATTTATAAATAGATTTTAAGTTATTACTTTTCATTATAAATATGGTAAGTATTGATGCATATAAGCCACATACACAGAAGCTCTTTGGTGTCCTCAGGAATTTTTAAGAGTACAAGGTATTTCCAAGATCAGAAAACTTGTGAATCATTGCACACAGGCTTCCTTTGAAATTTCAGTGGGAACAATATAGTTTCCAAAGGAGTTAAAAGTGGTTCCTGGAGTTGGGTGAAAGTATCTTATTCTTTTCATTTATGAAGCACAGACACACATATAATACATGAAACGTTATACAAGTATATCTGGTATTAAAATTCCATGCAAGATTGTGACAATTAGAAAAAAATATATAAATGGGTCCTTAGGGGAGATGATAATGGAATAGAAGGACTATAAATACTACTGTAGGTTAAAATATAAGTTCTAGTTGAGAGTGGTAATGTGCTTACTTAGCATCAGAGTATTTGTGGAAGAGCATCCACTTCACAGCTATTTTCTGTCCTCTTTGACTATAACATAACTCATTAACTTGGCTGGGTTTTTGGGTATGGGTCTCCATGATCACATAACTACCATGTCTGGTGTCACATCCATGTAGGCCTTTTGTGTTCTCCTAATGCTGATCATTCAATTCCCTCAGGTTTCAGTACATCCTTAGCCTTCCTATACATCTCTTGGAGATGAGAAGCAAAGGGGATTTTAGTTGCTTTATCATTCCATGGGGTCTTTGAAAGTGTCAGGCATCTATTTCAAGTTTCTTTTTTCCACATACACTTCAAGCTACATTTTCTAGTCGACTTTTTCAATGACCTATGTGTAAGAATACTACTTCTCAAAATTGCAGAAGAGGGTGGCTTAAAATATTTTTCTGCTCTTGGATCTTCAGCCACTATGTCTTGGTGGGTGAAGGAAGACAATATCACACTGATCTCAATGAACTAGTAGCTCCTAAATTCTGATTACACCATATCTAATCTTTGTTTACCTCACTTAGGAAAATTTTATCTCTGCTCTGACTAAGGATAGCTAACATAGCATCCATGAAGAACTTTATGCTAATAACTAGAAGTCACTGTATTCTTCATTGTCACATAGATACTTTTTTAAAAAAAATATTATATCTCAATCCCAATCTCCCAATTGTGAGACATATATACACTATTATGTATAAAGTGGATAACTAATAAGAACCTGCTGTATAAAAATAAAAATTATAAACTACTTACAAAATACTTTTTTTTTAAATGTCAATTTCACCTGAGCATGTCCTTGATAAAGCAGTAAATGTTATTACTTTTGTTAAATCCCAACTTTGAGAATATATCATTTTAATATTCTCTGCAAAAAAATGGGTATATGTATTTCTGCTGCAACAATGTCCAACCAATGATTGTCTCCAGGAAAAGACCTTGGGAGATCGTTTCAGCTACACATTGACAGTCTCAGTTACTTCAATAGAAATGAAAGAATAAGCCATTGTTCTCAATTCAGTAAAAGCAGAAACCTTAAACTTATACTTTGGTGTAAACAAATGGATACTGTCATTGCCATATGAGCACAAAAATCTGGAAAGAGCTAATAAAATTGGTATATGTTCTTAGAATGTGTACATGAAAACTATTAAGTGGGAAAATTGAATACATTGATTTCTTTCTTCTAGGGTCAATTCCTTACTCTCACACTAAGAGTTGAATTACAAAATACTGATCATGTAAGATGGACTTTCAAGATTTTTCAGGCCATTTAATTTTTCCTAAAGTTTTGTACTTACTGATATTACAAAATTCTTTTATATAGATTTTTATTCTCATGTATGTTACTTAAAAACAGCTGAGTGATATTGTAGTTTCATTACATTGAGTAGATGAAATTCTTTCATTCAGAATTTATAATTTCTTAGGAAAATGCAACTTCAACACTCATAGCTTCTTTTCATCTGTGACAACACATTATTCTCAATCTTTTCCATAAAAATTACAGAATACATGTTTTTGTCATTATTACTGTAATTAAAAAACTAAGTTTACTAAATTCAGAGTGGAGACACACAAATTATTTAAAGTTGTGTTAATGATTCCTCTTTTAAAAGAAAATTTTATGATAGTATGCCAACAGCTTATGGTTCTATAAAAGATATTCAATTTATTTTAATAAAAGGACTTTGTTATAAATACTAACTTCTGAAAAAGAAATAATGTATTAAAATGCAATTTATTAGTAGTAAGAGCTTCTATAGAAATTAGTAAATATATGTCATTTTACAAGCCATGTGAAAAACAGTGTGATACAAATAATACGTGACATGTCTGAAACAATTGTGAGAAAAGCAATGATAGAGAATATAGTCTTCCAATTCATTTATTTTTATTTTTTTATTTTTATTTTTTAACATCTTTATTGGGGTATAATTGCTTTACAATGGTGTGT
>NW_006791666.1:0-889 GCF_000442215.2 Lipotes vexillifer
TCAGCAGGATCTGCTGCAGCGGTTTCTGTTATTGTTATATTTGTTTGCTTAATTTTAAATTAACCGTTTCAAGCTTTGAACACTTAGGGCTTTAGAGGGAGAACACAATTTCCAATTATGTTGGCTTTTTATAAAGCTTGAGTTATGTAAGATTCCAATAAAAGTTTGCTACCAAGATGACTGTCTTATTGAATAGGTCACTCTTAAATTCCTTTAAATATTGATTATCTGCTATCTGTGGAAATAATGTAAATTCTACTTAAGTGTAAAACAAGCCAAGTCTCAGACCAGCAATAAATTATTCAATTTGGATAACATTATTTTGTCCTGTTATTCAAATTTACCAAAGCCCCTTCAACAGGTTAAGTTAAAAATAAAAGATTTTATAGGCGATCTGTTATAAAATTTTGCCTAAATAAATAGATTTTTTAAATAATGAAATCGTTTTCAAACTTAAATTGATTGAACTCTTCAAAAAATAGTTCCTATTACTTGGGATCTTATCTAGCCTGGTAATCCCACTTTCTGGAAGTGGTCGTTGTAATTAGTGTTTTGTTAGAATAAGGTTCTGTGGTCTCTAATGTTTGTTATGTAAAAATGGAAGTAACCTTTCTTTGATCAGAAATTTGGTGTGTTATTCAAAATGGAAAAGCAAATATTGCATTTTCTACTGAAAGATCCTTAACAGGCACCTAAAACAGATGGCTTGATAAATCAGTTACTGATTAAAGGAAAATTCCACCTAACGATCAGTCCCCTTTAGTTAGTGGGGTTCTGTGGTAATTGGTTAGATCATCCTTGTAAAACTTTATGTGGTTGGCTTGCAAAAAATTTAAACAGGTTAACCCTAAACTTCTGTACTTCATCATGAAGGGTAATGAATACTGTG
>NW_006791668.1:0-9146 GCF_000442215.2 Lipotes vexillifer
TCTCCAGTCTGTGAGTCACCCACCCAGCAGTTATGGGATTTGATTTTGCTGTGATTGCGCCCCCCCTACCATCTCATTGTGGCTTCTCCTTTGTCTTTGAATGTGGTGTATCTTTTTTGGTGAGTTACAGTGTCTTCCTGTCTATGATTGTCCAGCAGCTAGTTGTGATTTTGGTGTTCTCACAAGAGGGAGTGAGAGCACATCCTTCTACTACACCATCTTGGTTCCTCTCTTCAGGAGGTATGTTTTTAAATTAAAAAATTGAGTCTTTGAAACTTTGGTATTATTATGGAATTATAGTTAATACTTATAGGAGTGAAAATGCTATTATGGTTTTGTTTTTAGGAACACTTTTCTTGTGGGGCTATAGACTGAAATATTTTTGAGTATGACACCTGGTGTTTGCATCAAAATAATACAGGAAGTATAATGACAGTGTTCTGTATCTTGCTTTGGGTGATTCTGAAATGGATATGTATAATTGTTGAAGTTCATCAAGCTGAAAGCTTAAGATTTTTGAGTTTAGAGCATGTACCTTATATCTAAACAAGAAAAAATACCAAAAAGTAACTAGCAAAAAGTCTTAAAGAATATAACAATGACTGAGGACTTATACTATCACAATCAAGACATGGATAGCTACAGTGATGAAAACAGTGTGTTTTGGTCTAGGTATAGAAAAATGGACCAATGGAAATGAATGGAACATTAGAAACAGGCTCAAAAATGTATACTGATCTGATATAATGAAGTTTATCCTGTAGTGAAATTAGAAAAGAATGGTTCTTTCAGGGATGGTTATGGGTCAACTGGATATACATATGAAAAAAAATCAATCTTACCTGCTACTGCACAATATATTATACAATTTCAGGTGGAAAAATGTAAATGTGAAAGGTAGAAAAATAAATCTTCCAGAAAAAATTCACAGGACAGTATCTTCATGACCTTGGAGTATACAGATTTTTTTTTCAAACTAGGTAACAAAAGTACTAACCATAAAGAAAAATAATAATAAATAGAGCTACATTTACACTAAGGGCTTCTGTTTATTCAAAGAAACCATTGAGAAAATGGATAGGTAATGCACAGACTAGGAGAAAATATTTGCAATGTGTACAGTTAATACAGGCTTACACAGACTATTATAGGAAATTATGCAAATTGACAAAATAGAAAACTCCATAGAATACTTAAAGAAAAGATTTGAATAGGCCTTATAGAAGAGGGTATCCAAATGTCCAGTCAACATATAAGAAGGTGCTCAACCTCACTGACCACAGAGAAATGCAAATTAAAATCGAATCATTTCAAATGCAATCATTGAACCACCTCCAGAATATTATATTAAAAAGAGATAATACCCAGCTTTAGTGAGAATGTGAAGTAACTGGACTTTTTATATACTTCTGGTGGGAGCGTAAAATAGTAAAAATAACATGGAAATTGTTTGGTATTATCTATTGATGCAGAACATACACTCATTTTGTGACCCAGCAATTTTATTCTTTGGTGTATACTCAACAGATAAGTATAAACATATTCAATAAAACATATACATGAATTTTCATAGCAGCATTATGTATTGAAACTAATAACTGGTTATAGCCCAAATGAACACTGACAGAAGAATAGATAAATATACTGTATCCTATTTGTAAAAGCAAATATTTCCTAGTAATGGGAACACACAAATTGCTGCTATACAGAACACCATTCATAATATTGAGTGAAAGATCTAGACATCAAAGGGAATATATGATACCAGTTATATATAGTTCAAAATAGGTAGAATTAATATATGATAGTGAAACCAAGTAGAACCCTGTGGGTCTCCTGGGCATGGAAGCCTTTCTGTCCCCTCTTTCTTGTTTGTAGGGAACAGTCTCCAGCCTGTATGACCTTCCCTGAGTTCCAAAGGGCAGATTGGAACAAGAAAGCATCTGAGGGAAGATTAAAGGGACCAGAGAAGCTCATCAAGAAGATTACCTGAGACCAGATTAGAAGAGTGCAGGCCCTGTGTATACCTTAATCTTATCAGCAACCCCATCCTTGAACTATTACTATAAAACTCATCAAATCCTCCCAGGTTGGGACACGTAGTTTTCAGAGGGCAGGAGCTACCATATCCCACTTTTCCTGGCAAAGCAATAAAGCTATTCTTTTCTACTTCACCAAAAACTGTCTGAGACTCAATTTGGCACTGGTGCACAGAGGCCGAGGTTTTGGCATCAACAGAAGTCAGTAGAGCGTGTTTGTAGGGTAGTAATTTGGAGAGAGCATACAGGGGCTTTTGGAATGCTGTTAATATTCTATTGTTTGAATATGTGTTAAGAAGACACTGAGAACAACAAAAAAAGAACACAAGGTTTTCAAAGTTTATCATTTGTTAATTATATATTAATATAAAATGTAAGCCTTTTTCCACAAATGTACACACACATAATATGCTACATATTAGAAGAATACACAATGAAATTAGAAAAACACACATACACACACAATAAAATTAGCAAAAAGATTTGCTAGAAAAATTGTGGATCAGAATTTTTCTAGAAAGTAGTTTCATCACTCAAAAATCAGTGCAATGTGGACCTATTGTATTTGGTGAAAGTATAATAGCTCTACAAACTTCAAGAGGCTTTGAGAACATTTTCCTTTAATACAGCAAAACATGTTATTGATCTTAAAGGTGAAAAAGTGTAATAAAACAAGGTTAAATGCTATTTGATACATATGTTTTTTAAGATTTTTTTTATTCTCTTAGTTTCCAAATAGCCATTCCCACTCAACCCTGACTTTTTTTTTCCCTTCTGATAAATATTACCTTGGTTCCTAGGGAAGACCAGGTAGAACTTTGACATCTCTAAGGCACAGAGAAAGAATGCAAGTTTCTCCAAGAACTTTTGTTTCCTAACACCAAAATTGTTAAAATATCTGTAAGTCTTTTGAGACAAATAGGGAGGTTTGGGGATTTGTAAAGAGGAAAGCTGGGCATTTTGTGTTCTTGTAAAGGCTTGATTTGTAAAACAAGTTTTACAAGTTGTCCTCAATTTTTAGAAGTTGTTTTTAATTCCTCAAAGAATTGTGTTGCAGCCTGAATGATATCAAGGGCCTGACCCGCCCATCCAACTGCATTATCTTCAATTTGCTTCTTTATATCAGAGATAAGATATTCAACTAAGATGGAAATCAAAAGATTCCTTGTTCTAGATTTAGGGCTATTTGCCTTTGGAATATTTTTCTTTTTCTCTGGGTACAGAGTTTCATTCAGATTAGGGGAGAGGCTTAAAAGAAGTTCCTATAGGCTCTTGAGCTCTGGATATCAGCTTTTAATCTGGCCGATTTCTGACCTTACAGTTATTTAGAAAACAAAACAACAAAAAAAAACTTTCAACAATCTTGTCAAGTTCCAGCCAAGCCAAAGAAACAGTAAACATTCCTGGCAGTACTGAATAATCTCAAAACCTTCTACCCTCCCAAGATCCAGAGCCACTCCCAAAGATAACCAAGAAAAAAATAACTTAGTTCAACCCTGAAAGCTGGCAACAGTTAGTAGGCCCCTAGCCACAAATGGGGCACAGCCCACATTTCTGGCCAGTCATATTTTGCAGCCCCCAACCTGATGGTTGAGCTGCTTACATACATAAGAACAGACAGTCTGGGTACACCAGGCAGGCAAAAGCCAAGCCAAGTTCTCAGGAAATGAAATGAGACAAACAAGAAGTATAGCTGTCCCTGGGAGAGAAAAGATTGACAACAATGGGTACCTCAAAACTGAAGTGACAAGAGTCTGGACTTGGAAAGGAAGGGGCAACATGAAATTTTACCATCTTCTCTGAACCAGGCACTACAGAGGAACAGGAGAAATGACTCTAGTAAGAATTGTCACCCTTCACAGGCTTCTGCTAGTTTTCCCAGGATCCCATCTTCAGACTCTGGAGTCAGTGGGTTTAAAATAGAGACTGTAGCCTTGATATCTACCAGAATTTGGCAAGGTTTTCTATTAATTTTAATTTTAGTTTCTCCTTCGTTGTTTAAGGGAATAACTGGTAGCAATT
This sequence comes from Lipotes vexillifer, assembly GCF_000442215.2. Taxonomy (NCBI): domain Eukaryota; kingdom Metazoa; phylum Chordata; class Mammalia; order Artiodactyla; family Lipotidae; genus Lipotes; species Lipotes vexillifer. The sequence goes on from NW_006791668.1 coordinate 4,062, forward strand.
TACCAGAGAATCCCTCAAAGTCCTGTCAACTCTGGGAGGGACTCATATGGGGTCTCTCATTTGAGGTTGGATATGGGGGCATTCGAGTTGGTGTGAAAGAATTTGATAAAATCTTTGAGGACGAACTTTTTTTCAGTGTCCCAGTTAATTGCAAATGAGACAGATTTCTGGGCCAGTGTTTTGATGATGGACCCCTAGGAAAGTGCAATGATGGAGGCACAGGTGTTTTAGCTTTTTGGCCTTGGAGCCTTTGCAGTTGTAAGGCCACTAACTTGGTGGACTTTGGTTTACGGTCTTGTAGTCTTTTCAGGGTGGAAAGGCAATTCACAAAGAGATACAGTAGACTGAGTACTTAGGTAAAGGAGGATAGAGGGGAGTAGCAGCAGTCAGGTAAGCCATATAGTGCTCTGCTTTAGGTACCTCATGCATCTTTTTCTTTTCTTTTGCAATGAATCTTTCAATGAAGCTCTTTGGGAATCTTGAAGCCTTCTGGAAGCTTCTGGATATCAATTAAAATGGGTATTCTATTCTGTTTGTTGATTTGGGAAACTTTGCTTTAAAATGCACTTTTTAAATGAAGGAACATTTTCATGGCCATTGTAATTCTAGGTTGCCTTACTAAGATTTTGCCATTTTTGTATATTATTTATAGCTTTTGGGACCACAGTTCTCAGAGAGAAAATAAGCAAGTGTGCCAGAAGGTGGTGCATTCAATTCTTTGAAACTTGAGGATCCCATTTCTTTAGCTAAGCTTTGGGTCTCTCAGAGCCAAATTAATACCTGATAAGAATGTGCCGCTGGGCTGGGGGATTTTGTGGTGTTTTACCTTGTTGCATGGAAATTTTCTTGAGGTTGGCAGTGACCTAGTGTGAATCTAACCCATTCCATGAACAACTTAACCTAGCACAGGAGACTTAGAGTTAGGTGGGAGCTCTAACACCTCTTAAGTGCTCAACTTTTGACCACCAGTTTTGTGGCTTTGGCTTCTGAGATTTCCATTAGCAATAGATCTATTATTCCTTTCACAAGAAGATTTCTTTGCAGTGGTGTACGCCCTGATAGCTTTTAATGGACTGACTTGTGTCTACTTAGATTTTAATTTCTATGATCAAAACAGTCTGAATTTCTTGTCTTAATTTACTTCTCCAAGACCTCTAGTGGTTTATTCTGTGAACTTACTTCAAAGCTTTGCGAGTCTCCTACTAGCTGCCACCCATTGAGAACTCTAAATATAACTACCCCCAAACCTTTCTGGGAACTTTAACAAATCCCAGAACCTTGCCAGGGTCTCAGAACTTTTCTGGAACCTTTAACAAACCCTGGAAACTTTCCTGGATCCCAGAACATTTCTGGGAACTTTAATAAACCCTAGAACCTTTCCAGGGCCCCAGAACTCTCTCTATATATAGTTTGGATTGGAGAACTGCACACAAGGGGGTGGTGCTCAAATCTGGGACTGACTTACCCAAGGCCCAGGGGTAAGAACAAGACAAAGGGTTTAGTGGGCTTCTTGCCTGTCTGTCTCCTTGTCCCACAGGCCTTAGCAGACAGCTTTGGATCCCATTCCTTGTCACCAAAAACAAATCAAAAATTATTAAAGAAAACAACTTGGGTTATACAAACTTCATGTGTACAAACGCTTCATGAAGCAGACCAGCCTTTTTTTTGGAGAACTGCAAAATGAGCAGAAGGCAAGAAGCTTTTATAGAATAAAGAATAAACAAGAAAGAGCCTAATAGAAAATATCTGATTTGCTAGGGCCTCATAGTCAACCTTTCTTGGGGTGAAAAAACCCAGAGTTGCCTTGGCGTTGGGATTGCCTGACTTTGTGATCAAGCAGACTGTTTATTGGGACACAAAAGTTATCTAAGTTTCTGTTTGTTGACATGGAACCCTAGGCAGGACATCTTGGGACCAGAATTTTATTTCAACAGCACCAAAGCTAGTTTTCAGCCAGAGTTTCTGCCAAGTCCTGAAACCTTGAGGTTCTGCTTTAATGACTGCATAAAGGAGGACAGAAGATAAAGCTTCTGTCTGCCTAAGGTGCAGAATTGTATTGGTGACTCCACGTAAAGCAGCACCCCAACCTTAATGAAAATTAAACACACTGCACAGAAAGAGACAGACTGGAAAACTTTCAAATCTTGGCCTTGGAAATGAATGGAGCCAAAAATACCCCCTATGAATTCATAATCAAAAGATGGCTTTGACTTAGGCTGAAAACCTACGAAGATAATACAATTCCACATCTTCCAAGTGATTAATATATTTTAGCACATTACAAATGAAAAGGTAAAGATCATATTATCTTGATAAATGATGAAAATGTGCAATTAAATTCAACATCCATTCTTTTTAAATATTTTTAGCAAAAGAGAAATAGAAAGTCTTTTTTAACTTAGTAAAGTACATGTACAAAAATAATTTTAAAGTATCACACTTGATTGAGAAAAAAATGAAAACATTCTCTTTAACATTAGAAACAACACAAGGATGCCTGCCATCATTACTCTTAATTAAACATAATTATGAGGTCCTTGCCTGTGCAGGCAAGTCAAAAAAACAAGTAAATATAAGAAATGGAAAAAATACTTTTTATAAAATATGATTCTCCACAGAGAAAATCTGCCTAAATCTACTGATAAATTAATAGAATGAAATGAGAGAGTTTAGCAAGGCTCAAAATACAAAAATCAATCCATTTCTAAAATCTAGCACCCATCTTATTATCTTCTTAATAAGAAAAAGTGATCATTTACAATAGCAACAAAAAATAGGAACAAATCTTTTTTAATGTGCAAAGTTTGTAGGGAGCAAATTATTAAACTTTACTGAAGTTTAAACTAAACATTAAAGAAAATCTGAAGAAATGGTAGAAATGTAACTATTTGAAGGATTGGGATACTTAACATTGCTATGATATAGACTTAACCAACTGATAGAAACTGCAATTGTAGTAAAATTCTCAATATGGTTTGTTTCACTTAATTTTAATACATTTAATTTAACAATTGGATTCTAAAAATTTATACCTAAGAGCAAATAATCAAAAATATTCAAAGGCATTCTAGAAAAAGAACAATGTGCAGAGACGGGTCCTTCCACATATTAAAAAGCAGCCATAAAGATATAGTAACTAACACAGGGAAGACTCAATATAGACAAAACACATAGACAAAAGGCACTGAAAGAGAGCTTAAATATAGACTCAGCATATAGAAATAGATGGAAAACTGATTTGAGATAGAACAAAAATAGCAAAGTGGTGTGGAAACAATAGATTCTTAAATCGCAATGTGACAGTAACACCAGTAACAAAAAAGATGGTTAGTTTGGAGAGAGGGGAATATGAGAACTCATTACTTTCTTCTTTGTATTTTCTTCTTTTACATTTCCTAAATCCAAAAAAAATAGAAAGAAACAAATGCCATTAAAATGTGGTGAATGAAGGTAAGGAAGTAGTAATTATAAATAACTCTTGAAGTTTGGCTGTGAAGAAAAGCAGAGAATTTAGACACTAGTTTGAGGGAAGCAAGGACAAGAAGACATTATTTTTGATGTTGGAATGTAGGGTATGTTTATAGGCTGATAGGAATGTTCCAGTGAAGAGTGAAACCTTGATGATGCAGGAAAGTAAGGTGATCAATTATTTAAAAGTTTGTCTGTATAGGGAACTCTTAATCCTTTAAAATTTGATACAAATGAATCAATTAAAATGCAGACATTGTGACCATGAGCTGGAATAGTACTAGGTTCTTTTCCAAATCTCTATTATATGTTTCAAAAAGAGTGGATATTAGCTGAAAGAAAAAAATGCTGGAATATTTCTGGAATAATTTTGGAGATGGAAAAATGTAATGCAGAAATCAGTGTGAAATACATGAGTATGGATACCATGAGACTAAGAAGATAATTTGATACAACTTTACTTTCTTTAGTTTCAATGAGGAAGAGATTCTTTCTTGATAGAAGTTAAAGAGTTCTTTGGAGTTTCTTATTTATAGAAAGTGCTGCAGGTCTACAGAACTACTGAAGAATTTATAAATGCATGGGGTGGGAGGCGGAATATGAATGAAGTTAACATTATTTTAATTCTTCCTTGACACAAAATCCTGTGTATCTATTTTGTTGTACTTTTTAGCCAACTATAGTGTTATGATTCTAATTTATATTAATTAATATAAATATTATTTATGGGCAGGCTTAAAAAAATAAAAAGATCTTGGTAGGCATTACCACTGTTCACCAAAATATGGTGCTTCTGTATTTCTGGACATACAGGAAGATGCACTTCTCCATCCCCTTGAATCAAAGAGTGATGTGACTTGTTTTGGCCAATCTAATGTGAGGAGAACTGAGGCATCTTACTTCTGCTAGAAATCAGTGATCGATTTTCCAGCCTGACTCCTTCTTTCTTCAGTGATTGTGAAAGTGTATGTTGATGTGGAGGTGCCATATATTCAAGAACAGCCTGGAATGCTGAATAAATACAGGGAGGGCCCATGGTCTTGGGGCCTGTCCTTATACCCACAGTGATGTGTATGCAAAGATAAATATTGGGTTGAGCCAAAGAAAACTTTTAGGGTTGTTGCTACCACAGCACAACTTAGAACTTCTTGAATGAATTAAGAAGCTAAAGTAGAAGGTGAAGCAGAATTAAACCCCAGGAGAAGTAAAGGAATCTGGATAGAAGAAAATCTAAATCTTCTAACTATTCTTCAGTCTTAGGGAGAAAGAATTTCTATATGTAAGAAACAGTAGAAAGTCCTATGACAGGCTATATAACTTAAGCTATTTATTCCCTTCTAGTGGTAGGAGCTTGAATGTTACCCTACTTATTCATCTGTAATTAATACCTTAATGAAATTTTATCTCATTTTTTAAAACTTCTCTTTTAAAAGCCTTTGTTGCACTGGGGCCAGAAAAGCTGAAGTCTAAGATTTTGTGCTCTAAAATTAGAAAATAGAATATGACTAAAAGAAAGTTTCAACATGCATATCCTTTGGAAAAAACCAGAAACTTCTAGCATTGTATTAATGCTTTGTGGTGAGGTAATCTTGTAAAATTTACAGTGCCTAGGGAAAG
>NW_006791669.1:0-3332 GCF_000442215.2 Lipotes vexillifer
CGAACCCACGTCCCCTGCATCAGCAGGCGGACTCCCAACCACTGCGCCACCAGGGAAGCCCCAAAATGTTTTCTTGAAACCTTACGTAATTAGAAATTTCTCCCAAACCTTCTATTTCTTAAAATAACATGTAATTAAAGCTATAAAATGATACACTAACTTTTCAGAAAGACCAAAGATATCTATCTATAACTCTTTTCTTTTCCCTCATTTACTAATTTTTATATGAATTCTACATTTACCAAAAACTCTCAATCAGTGAGTCAAGAATTTAAAATCAAAATATCTGTATTGTACATAATATGAAAACCCTAGTAACTAAATAGTAAATGGTAAACAATTCTATTGATAAAATGATTATGAGCATATATTTCTAAAACATTACCTTTAGTATAGTCAACAACTGCTTCCAAAGCTGCTATTCTGATGTCCACAAAGTGGCCATATTCTGCGTAAGATTTAAAAAGAGCTGGATCACTTGGCACATGGCCATTCTTCTGAAGCACTCGTATTGCTCTCAAACAACTAGGAAAATGTATTTATAGTTAAATACTCTTGTTAAAGTATTCTAAATTAAACTTGTTTCCAAGGCATTAGAAATTAATCCATAACAGTAAGCTGAAAAATGAATGTAATTTGAATCCACTTTTTAATTTTTTTAAATTCAATTTTTGAAATGACAATTAAAAAACCCTATTAAAAGAAAACTAATTTCAAAACTTTGGAAATTCAGTTTCAGGTATTATACTTATAATTGGAAGACACTTCAGAAAAATGTATTTAGCATAAAACATAAAGTATTCTCTCCAAAAGTTTTAGTAATACATATATAGTTTATTCACTAGTATATATGGAAAGTTGAAACTGTTCATAATGTTGAATGGGTAAATCAACTTTTTTTTAGCAAACTCCTAATGAAATAGACAGAACTTGTTGACAGTCATACATACAAAGAAGTTGACAGAAGCCTTAAAAGAAGCCTAACAATACAGGGATAAACTATAATAGAGTTTAAATTATATCCAATGGGATAAAAGATTATGCAGACATCAAATACAATGCTTATGAAGAATTTCTGATGACATGAGAAAGTGTTTATGATATAAGCAGAATATAAAAACTATATATACAATATGGCAAATAATTAAAAATTTATATAGTTACCAGAGGAAAAAATTTAGAAGGCCATTCTCCAAAATAGCAATAATTTATCCACGGGTGGTAGAATCATATAGGATTTTATTTTCTTTTACTTTACTATATTTCCCAATTCTCTATGCAAATAAATTTCTCTTATAATTATGAAAGCAAATAACTTTAAGAAACAAATATGAAGAATCATCATACCTGACAGTGATGGTGTGTCTATAACTCGGAAGAAGTTTTTCCATATTCAAAAACCTAGTGATTTCTTCAAGAATGAGTCGTACATCCGGATTTAAATTATCCAAAGTTCGAACTTCATTATTCACACTGACTGCAGGTGTAACAGAGTTGGCAAGGGCATCAATCATTTCTGCACGATAATAGTTATCTGAAAACTAAGCCAAACAATAATTACGAGAAGACAACAGAATTTACATTTCTATTCAAAAGTTAGTAAAATAAAATATGATAACTTAAAAACATAATACATCTGAAAACATAAGCAAGTTTTCAGGTTAGTATTCAATTCCGTCCTTTGTATAGTCACACAACGGAAAAAAGAGTGAAAGAGGTTTACTAATTAGAAATACATTAGTTTACTTGACAAATGTTTACTACATGTAAGACACTCTCATAGTAATCTAGCCAGATTCCTCTAAAAGGAAGACCACATTCCCAAATCCTGCTGGTAATACAGAGCTTCAAATCAGCTATTTCAGTGCTCTATTCTCATCTAAAACATCCAACCAAGGGTCACCAGATAGTTGAAGAAAGCATTAACATAAAGAGAGACCAGAACAAAGTGGGAAAAGTGACTTGGAGAAAATAAGAGTATACAAGGAAAAGAAAACCAGTAGAGGGAAAAAAATTCAAAAGCGACCATTAATATTGCCTGAGAAGTAACCAATGATATCCTTTCCAACAGGATAATACATTTTTAAAAGAAAGAAATATGCAGAGAATCAGAATAAAAATTAAATTGGAATATAAAATTGAAAAAAACTCCTAAAATTTTGAGCAAAAAAAGAAAGATAAATAGGAAAGAAAGCACAAGGAAGTTGGAAGGCTGGTGTAGAACACATGACATACAAATAATAGTTCTAGCAAGAGAAGCAGAGAAATGGGAGGAAACCATCCAAAAAAACAAATAAAAATTCCTAAATCCATATCCCAGTCAATTCCCAGAGAAGCAATTTATTGAAAGCAATCTGAGTGTGGTCTGATTTAAACTCAGCAACTCAGATGCTCTAGCCTAGAAATCTGAACATGGAGCAAGCAAATTAATTACTTCTATCAGCAGTGCTGGGATTATGCTGTGGCAAAACAAACTGCTAGGAGACAAAGGAAGAAGACCTGGCCCCTTCCGACTTCCACCATGGAGCCAGAACCTCCAACTGACACACATAATGGCACAGTCCCTAAACATTCCTGTGTTCGAATACCAGGTAGGAAAAAAAACAAGGCACATAAAAACAAACAAAACCAAAGAAAAAATACTCCACAAGTATTCACCATGGATGAGTTTTGTTTTCAAACTGTTCTAATGATTAAAAAAATTAATCTCTATAACTCCAGTCAACCTTTTCTCTATGGTTTCTAAGTTTTGTTTCACACTCAGAAAGGCCATCTGCATTCAGAGATCATTTAAATAATGTTCATAGGTTTTCTCCAAGTATTTTTATAGTTTGTTACCTCTGATAACTACTTTGCTAACAAAGCAAAAGACCATTTACTTAACCATTGTTTCTGAACTAAGTATTCAGAGCACAGAATAAACTCAGAAATTAAAAATGAGACAGGGATGTGGATGAAGTACAAAAACCAAAATATTTAACATTTACCCCTCAGACCATATCCAATTCTCACAGACACTATACTCCTAATCGAACAGGCTAGATTATCTGATCACCCCAAAGTCAACTGAAGAATAATTTGTGAAACACAACTGGGGGGGGGTGTGGGGGCATTTAGTACATACAGCAAAACTTCCTACAAAAAAAAACAACTGAAGGCATCAACATCAATGTACTGCAGCAAAGCCTGACTGAAGTTTTTAACAATGATCGTTTGGTATCAGGAACAGTTCAACCCATGTTCTGCATACTTATTTAAGAAGACAAATTTCAGGGGCTTCCCTGGTGGCGCAGTGGTTGGGAGTCCGCCTGCCAATGCAGGGGACACGGGTT
>NW_006791670.1:0-2365 GCF_000442215.2 Lipotes vexillifer
GATTGGGAGGGTGGAAGCAAACATTCAATCTATAGCAATGGTTCTTAATGGTTAGCAACCATTAAGCACTTACCAAGCATCTACTATGGGTGAGGCCCAGAGCTGGAGACAGAAATGGCCAGAATATGGCCCTTCCCTTGGGATTACACACAGCTAGTGGGGGCTCCAGTGGACAGCCACGTTGGTGGCTGAGCTCAGAGTTCCTGGGGGTAGGAAGGTGGAGGCGGTGTATTGGAAAGCTGCAAATGGAGAAAGAAGTGCTAGGCGTGGTGACCACTTAGTAGCTTTAGGGCTGAGGGAGAAGCCATCGAGTCTTGTGAGATTTTAGCTGGTGAATGACTGACTGCCTAGAAGAAGGTGGTTCCTGCCTCTTCTCCTCCCCCACCTCCTGATGCGGCCTGTGACCAGGGGTCCATGAGCAGTTGTCTGTGAAATCAGACATTGGTGAGCTGCGTAATCTGATGGGTTATCAAATATCTGTGAGCCAACTCTTACCTTAGACAAAGAGTCCGGATTTGGGGGCAATCTGTGAGGCTGCCTCTGTCCCTGGCCTTGTGCGGGAGCTGCAGCTTTGGGAAAGAACCAGACACGGTCTTTATCACCTAACGCCTTGCCATCTAGGCCCTCCCTGTTGCCTAGAACTGGGTTTCTAGCCTGGAGTTTTGAGTTCCTCTGGGGCTGACAGGGCCTTGGTGCTATGCAGGAACCTGGGCTCTTTCCTGTAGAGAGAGTTGCAGACTGGAGGACTGGAGGCTGATGGTGCCAGTAGACACATTTTATTCGGCCAGAACAGTGTATAAATTTTTTTCTGGAATGTGAATTCTTTCAGTGGGGCCTATATTCTTGTGTTGCCAAAGTCTCTACCACTCTGATGTCTTCATATATACCTGCTGCTTCAAGATAACTTTTGTTTTATTAGCCAGCATTCATTTCTGCTGCTTGCAACCCAAGAACATTTGCTTAATACTTATCCTAAATACCTGATGAGTTATAGAGAGGGAAATGGAGGCTTATAGAGGGGAAAGTGATGTGCCCCAAATCACACAGGGAGTAAATTAGTGCTGCATGTGCACGTTCTTCCACGTGATCATCTTGACTATCTCTGAAAACCATGCCTATGTCTACCTCCCCGCCTCTACAATCTGTTCTTCCTCACTCCCCACATTCTCAGCAACTTCTCCTGTCTCCACAGTCACAGCTTCAGTGCCCTCATCTCCTGGTCCTCTCCTCTAAAAGCATCCCTGTGTGGCAGATGCTATAAAAACACTAATCACTTAATCTCTGGTGACTCTTATAATTGAAATATTAAGACCAACACTTCATTTATTTCCCAACAAAAAAGCTACTACACGTGAAGAATTTTTGTCACAGTATTAGAGAATGTCAGATAACACATTCACACTTTAGAGTGCAAACCTAAGCGTGTCAATTGGCCGTTGTTCTATATTCTCTTGTTTAAGTATTTGTCCTCGAGGTTAAACTTGAGCTTCTTAAGGGCAGGAACTCGGACTTCCTCATCTTGTTTTTCTCTGGGCCCAGTGCAGAGAAATGGCATGGGGTGGGTGTTTAGTACATGCCAATGGAAATGACTTACTCCCAGTCAGTGAGGTAGAAGTTACAAGTATCTTTCCGCATTTTACAGTTGAGGACCCTGAAGCTTGTAGAAGTTAAGAATCTTGTCCAAGTTTACCCACCTGGTAAATCACAGTCTTGAGCTAAATCAAAGTTCTGTGATTACAAAATGTGTCTCTGCCCTTATCTCCTTTCTGCAAATTTTCAGTCTCTTTCACAAGAAAAAAAAATACATGTAAAAGATTCCTTTCAAGTAATGAACAACAGGTATGATGTAATTTTCATAATCATCCCAAGGTATAAAAGTTAAGAATGCCAATCTTTTAGCAAAGGAGAGACAACTTGCTTGAGACTCCCAGAGACAAAAATAAGCAAGTTTTAGAGTGACATCATGTGGTAATGTCCTACTATTTAGACATGACAAGAGGCCTGTTATCCTCACTGCCTGTCTGGGCAGCCTGATCTCTCTCCCTCAGATGTATTCCCAAGTTTGTCCTAAGAATTAGCTGCAGTAGGTGGGTTTCAGCAATTCACTTTATTGTAATACAAACCATTAATGGTGTTTTATTTGATAAGTGCTTTTTTTTTTTGAATCCTACATTTTCTTGTAATGTAGTGGTTCTTAACCAGTGGGGAGAGGGAATGTGGGGTATTGGTGATGCTGGAGCTAGCTCTTAATGGCTTGTGACAGCCCATTGTTAATGTCAGGAATTTAGCAAGCCAGTTAAACCATGTTGGTAGCTTGAAATTGGCCAACGTAGAAGTATTGCCTTTTTTTTTTTTTTTTTTTTTT
>NW_006791672.1:0-255 GCF_000442215.2 Lipotes vexillifer
CAAGGCTTGATTTGTGACCCAAGATATGATCTGTCTTGGAGAATGTTCCATGAGCACTTGAGATGAAAGTGTATTCTGTTGCTTTTGGAAGGAATTTGCTATAAATATCAGTTAAGTCCATCTTGTGTAATGTATCATTTAAAGCTTGTGTTTTCTTATTTGTTTTCATTATGGATGATCTGTCCACTGATGAAAGCGTGGTGTTAAAGTCCCCTACTATGATTGTGTTACTGTTGATTTCCCCTTTTATGGCTG
>NW_006791674.1:0-324 GCF_000442215.2 Lipotes vexillifer
CAACCCGAGCCCTAATCCTAACCTCTACACTAACACTAACCCGTTCCATAACATGTACGCTAATCCTAAATCGTTGTCGTACCCTAACCTGTAGCCTAAATTGCCCCCGTTCCCTAACCCTAACCCTAACCCTAACATTTACCCGAAGCCTTATCCTAACCCGTGCACTACTCCTGAACCATACGCTAACACTAACCCCGGCCCTAACATGTATGCTAACCCTAAACCATTGTCGTACCCTAACCTGTACCCAAAACCATTCCCGTTCGCTAACCCTAACCCTAACCCTACTCCTAACACTTACCCAAAGCCTAAACCTAACCC
>NW_006791675.1:0-433 GCF_000442215.2 Lipotes vexillifer
ATTTCTTTTTCTTCTCTGATTTCTGTGGCTAAAACTTCCAAAACTATGTTGAATAATAGTGGTCAGAGTGAACAAACTTGTCTTGTTCCTGATCTTATTGGAAATAGTTTCCGATTTTCACCATTGAGGACGATGTTGGCTGTGGATTTGTCATATATGGCCTTTATTATATTGAGGTAAGTTCCCCCATGCCTACTTTCTGGAGGGTTTTTATGATAAATGGGTCTTGAATTTTTTTCAAAAGCTTTCTCTGCATCTGTTGAGATGAACATATGTTTCTTTTTTCTTCAATTTGTTACTATGGTGTATCACCTTGGTTGATTTGCATATGTTAAAGAATCCTTGCATTCCCGGGATAAACCCCACTTGTTCATGGTGTATGTTCCTTTTAATGTGCTGTTGGATTCTGTTTGCTAGTATTTTGTTGAGGATT